>NC_092645.1:45462951-45702951 GCF_039555335.1 Amphiura filiformis | reverse complement strand
TTCCTCCCAGCTACATACACTTTAAGAAAATATCATTAGATTTATAATATTTACTTCGAGGACTGTTATATATCAATATGTGAAAAATATCAAATTTGAATAATTTGTCATAAAATTTGTATTATATCGTGAATTTCAAAAAATGAAAATTATTTGATATCAGAAAGACATTATTCGTATTTATAATGTAATTCGATATGTCTGATGAGCTCTCATGTCCCCCAAAAATACTGTCGAAACGCTCAAAACGCTCATTCCAGATCCCTTAATTTTCATTGGGGATTTTTGAAATCATCGTTCGTCGAACGATATTCAGGTGACCTCGAGCATTTCATATAAATCAATAGTATCTCGCTATCAGTTGCGCGATATTTAATCCGATTCAACTCATATTCTATTCGTTGCCGTATATATTTTGACGTCACAAAAAGTATTCGAAGCCGAATATTCGACTTCGAATATTCACTATGAACCGACCCTTAGCCTCCGAATCTCTGTGTGAAAGTTTTGGAGCGTAAACTCTCTCATTTGCATAACAAGGAACCACTTTCATAAGAGCCAACGCCCTTTATATCAGTTTAGTTGATCGCCGGTTTGTAATGCCAAAAAACGTTTCAAGACGTGTAAAAAGGGTCCAAAGTTTAAAAAAAATGTTTCCTTTGTGGCTTTTTACCCTTTTTTAAAACTTGGTCCCATTTAGTAAAATCATAAGACTTTTCATGCAACAATTTGCACAAGTTACAATTTTAAGACTGTTCGAAAGAGATACAATATGCAGTAGGCTATGTATCCATTTCACAAACATTTGAAGGTTTGTGTTTTATTATACTGTTTGTTCATGAAGGCCCGGTCACACTATGACGAATAGGGTTGAACTGCAAGCGACGTTAAGCTGCGAATTGCAATTTTGAATTTACCGTCACTCATCCTGTGTTGCCGTTAGTTTTCGCTGACGAATCCGTTCAAGTATCACCTTTTTTTTGAGACACCATTGTCAAAATTGATTTTATAATTATAAGAAAATAATAAAATGATTTCTTTTTGTTCTTTATTTTTCATGCATGATTTCATCCATATCTTGAAAAGCAGTTTACTGCAATGTCCCCACTTTAGTTGTGATTGGCCACAATTGGATGGTCTGCATCCCCTGGGGTCTACATGCGTGAGTCCTATAATAGTTTCCATAATACATTGGACTGTTGGGAAAAGGATAAAGGGATATTAGACTAATGTCCGAAATATGTAAGAGAATTTTAATTCTCTTACATATTTCGAACATTAGTCTAATATCCTTACACTTAAAAGTGTTTTTCCATGGAATTAGGTAAGCCCACACAAACTGACTTTCTTGTGCCCCGCATGGGTGGTTATTCGAATGAATACTTTTCTTCAGAATTAGCTTTAAATTAATATCATTTTATGGCATAAATGACACTGACAACACACAGTGCACAATTAAGAATTAAGGTACCGGTTCCAGTTACATTCTCCCCTGTGAACATAACTAGTACCTTAATTCTTTGTGCACTGATATGCGATGTTTAATACTGCTATAATACTTTCGGTTTTGGTCCGCGTAACACATTTCATCCTGAAGAAAATGGTGACAATTCCGCTATCCCTTGCAACATCCTCTCCAAACTAAACATTTTAAATTGAATTGATTCGTACGCAAAATCTTCCTCACCACCTTCGAATAAAATTGCAAAATTTGGTGAGTAGACTCCAGCATCCGAGTCCCATGTCTCAAAATAAGCCAAGTCTGAGTAGGCACTAGCATTTGCGTGGATAACCCATGGCTTGCTCCACGTTCGGCAGCCATCTTTGCTGATTTTCACCGCCATGTTTCGTCTGAATGATGATGCTGGGTTGGAGAAGACAACCCATGTGTTGGATGGTGAGAGTGGATGTGGGGCTGTGAAACCTATCATGCTGGCCTGTATCAATATAAACATGGATGATAAGAATAATGAGCACAGGCTTTTAAATTTAAATTCATGCGCTATTTTTCACAACTTCAAAAATACATGATATACAATGCCTGAATTATATTAGAAACACAATATGAAGTAAGCAATGTTAAGTCTGCAAAAAAGTAGCGCAGTGTATATGAATACCGAGCATGCGCGCAATTTGCTTTTCTGCAAAAGCGAAAGGGTATAGACGGAGGTCAACGTTCACCAACAAGCATTACACACATTGCACAGCTAGTGACGACAAGGATTCATTCTAGAATGAGTATATACCCAGCTTTACACAATGACTAATTGACATGGTGACAACAAAGTGTTCATGTACCATTACTCAGCCAAACATGGTAGAGTAGGGCCCGTATGTCCATAGAAACTGCAGTACAAATACCCACCCAGTGCACAGATACAAACAGAAAGTAACTTTTATAATACACACCTGACATCCACCACCAGATGTTGGTCTTGTTGTGTTATCTTCCATTAAGAATGGTCCCTGTAGAGTGGTGGTGAAATTTCTCTCGTCAAAATCCGGCTCACGTATTTTATATCCTGGTTCTTGCAGTGACCACTCCAACTTAGGTGTACCGAAACTTTCGCCCTTGTCATTACTGAATGCCAAAAGGCGAGGTTGATCCGGATGTAGTGTCCTTGCATTAATACAGAGTTCATTGTCAAGCTCTACTGCCTGTTTGAAGGGGAAAATCATATTGATTCTACGATCGAAGTATGACATACATGTATCCCTACCTAAGGCTAAATGGAAGTTCATGGAAAGGAATAGCGTGGAAATTGGAAGCTAACTTATACTTCTAGGCTACTTAAATTTGGTACACTCACCGGAGTGCTTTCACCGGTTCAATCGACATCATTAACGTCTGTTTATTGCTCTAAAGATTCGTTGACCTGGTGAAAGCGTCGCGCTGATTGTATCAAATTTGAGTAGCGTAGAAGTATAAGTGAAGAACTGAGCGCAAGAAGACCGTAAGTCCACTTGGCCCCTCAACATGTATACACTAAAGTTACGTATAGTTTCTTAGGGTTTTATAATGTTTAATACATGTTCCAGGGTGAAAACATCATGAAAGGTTGTGAAAGATTTGTTTTGGCCCCTGAACATGTATATAACATTACCAAACTATACGCAACTTTAGTGTATACATGTTGAGGGGCCAAGTGGACTTACGGTCTTCAAGTTTGCTTTCTACATGTAGTTACGTTTACCGCCACGTATTAATATACGTCATTACAAAAACTGGTGTTTGTCCTGTCGAGCACAGCAAGCACATCTTCATTTTTGGACCAATTTAAAAACTTTTTTTCAGAAATAAAAATAAAATTAATCATGCAAATACATTTATGCAACATCTTTATGGGTGGGTGTTCAAATTGATCACTGTCTGTCATGTAAGTACCGCCCAGATCAGATTAAAAAAATAATGCGGTATCCAAACCAGATTTTGAGGACATAAAACGGGGTCTCCAGAACTCAGTGTTCAGTGCCAGAAATAAGTGTTTGGAGCTCAAATTTTAGGGTATTTATTTTTTAAGGATAATTTAGCCAAAAGTCTCCAGGATGTGTGTCACATGCATCTCAGGAATGGAATGAAAAAGAGCTTGGCGTCAGATCTCCGGAATGAAAAAAAGGTCATGAGAACGACAATTTACACCTGTAGTGCAAGTACAAACTATACAAGATTTAAGGTACCAGTTATGTTCATCTCTGTATATCCGAAACAAAGGAAAATATATCGAAATTAAAATCAGCAGTCAATGTCTGTACCTTGTAGCTGAATGACCACTTATTTTCAGAAGTTTTGCGGTTGTTTTTTCAGTGTGATTAAACATACATTCAGTGCTATTCCAATGGTATTACAATCTATTGTATAATTTTTCCGCAGCGTTCAGTTGCAGTGTGATTTTCAGTCTCAATATCTCCAGTTAACAAAAAATAAAAGAGTTTTTTCCGACCATTCCATTCGAACGAGCGGGCCCATACTTTGGAACTCCCTAGAAAAAAAATTAAATACTCAAAGTCCATAAAACATTTCCGCAAACACCTTAAACAAAAACTTATCTCTAAGTACAATTAGGCCATTCTCGAGCACTGTAATTTGTCATGTCTGTTAGTCATTTTTATTTATTTTTGTTGATTTCATAATCTTTGTTTTGTTTTTTCGTCAGGGAAAGGCAATTCTCAGGCCTTATTGGCCTTCCTGCCTTTTCCGGCATATTGTGTTTCTTTATTTTTGATGTAGTTGTATATTTTTATATATGGAAATAAATGAATGAATGAATGAATGAATGAATGAATGAATGAATGAATGAATGAATGAATCTCACAACAACCTGCAATAACTTACTATTGATTCAGTACTAAATATTGCAATGCCGGTTGTATCTTCCATATAGCCAACGCTGCCTCCTGGATGCCATGTGTTACCGTGATCATCACTGTATATCACATTGGATTGAATGATTGTCCCATGTTTAAATTCTGCAAAGTGTAATGTATACATAATGATAGTGAGAAATGGGCGTTGGCTCAATGGCAGAAAAGTTATGAATTGGAAATATTTTGAAACAGGGAAGACTAATTATGATATGCATTGATGTCGCGCATACAGCTTTTTTGCACACCCAATTCGGTAAATATATCTTTGAGCCCATACAACTATTTACCAATGTACATCCTTGACAGCCAAGCTGCGGCTTACTGCCGCCACAATGCTTAAAAGCCCCCATAGAATGAGGGATGGGCCCTTAATATTTTGCGCTCTATCATGTTGGTTTCAATCTGAGTATTAAGTCTGAGTAAAACATAACGTCGTCTCCTGTATAATGCTCTATTGGTGAGGGAGCAAATTGAAACCCCGTGAGCATTTTTTGCTGAAAGTAAGCCACCTATATAGATACCTTAAGGGCCATAACAGGAAAAACATGTTGCCAAACACACCCAATATGGGAAACAGATGAAACAAATCAGAGGGATGGGTATCAATATAAGCAAAACTTCTGATCGGTGTATATTACAACTTACAAAGGAACCGGCAACATTCAACGAATTTAGCTGTGTGGCGAAGCTCAGTGCAGAAACCACCAGGGAACACCTCCTTGTCTACTTTTTAGAATTTCTAGTGCACTTTTTGTATTCCTAGTGATCCATGTTTTTTTGCAAATCTAGCACTTCTGTGGAGATGGTAATTTTTGCTATCAAACTTTACCAACTTCTAATACCTATACTAGTATTTGCTGTTTTCCTTCTATGTGCTGCATACCTATTTGTTTTGAGTCAGTCACGTTTGACCAAAATCTACCGGGCACTATGAGCCTGCCTGATTTCATCTGAATGCCGTGCCCAGGACCTACAAAGAAAAATTGGTGATTAATATGGCCGAGTGGTTACGGTCTCTTAAACCTGAGGTGCTGGGTTCGAATCCCAGGCAGGATCACTTTTTCTGCTTGTCTCCTTTATTATTTGCGACGGCGAATCTGATGTCACCTGATATTCATTTATATAATTCCCGTCGATCATGCCACTATTTTCCGTGTTAGCTGTTTTGTTTGTGAACATCAACAGATTTCATTATCTTTTCCATTATCCTTTCGTCACAAATATCAAACTTTGTGTGTTCTAACTACTCAATCACTAAATACATACGGTAGTTTAAAGAAAATGGAACATCGCTTACTCTGGAAGATATTTGAAATGTGTGCAAATTAAGCATGAACCAGTAACTAATGTATCATAAATTCCTTATGACGGCTGCACTGTACCTGATGGAGCACAGAGCGATGTCCCTGGCTTGATGTGTTGTATTGCTTCATGATTCAATAAAGCTGTACTGTACCTGGAGCATAGAGCTATAGCATTGGCTCGATAAGTTGTATTGCTTCATGATTCAATAAAGCTATACTGTACCTGGAGCGTAGAGTGATGGCCTTGGCTTGATGAGTTGCATTGCTTCATGATTCAATAAAGCTATTCTGTACCTGGAGCATAGAGTGATGGCATTGGCTTGATGAGTTGTATTGCTTCATGATTCAATAAAGCTATACTGTACCTGGACCATAGAGTGTTGCCTTTGGCCTGATGAGTTGTATTGTAGGACTCAAATCTTGTGGCTCTGTCCAAGTTAAACCTAAATCAAAACTCTTTATTAAATAGTAACAGAAATACAAAATAAAATTATTTATGGGCTAACAGAGTACATCATATGTAGAGTAGGGGAGAATCTATGATCACAGAAAAGATATTCGCGGATTAGAAGAGTCATCCAAATTATCAGTTTCATATCGAGGTTTCAAACCAGAAAGCCGTAACTCACTATGACCAACTCTCACAAAATGAGCATAAAGTTAGCTCCTTGCTTTGTTCTTCAATAAATTTCTTTCACAATGTCTTTTGTTTTTTATTGAATTTTGTCATGATTAATGGACTGTATATTTTAGTGGCCTGGCGACTTTATGCTCATTTCGTGGGAGCAGATGATTGTGAGTTGAGGCTTTCTGGCTTTTGCAATGCTAGTAAATTTTTGTGTGTGGCACATGTACAACTAACCGGGTGAGAATTATTGTTACCACCAATGACATACTAGTAAATTCTCTAGAATTTTCATGTTGAAAGCTAAATTGAAGAATGTGTGCTGAATAGGTCTACATTAAATTCATACGTGTAAGGGATCAATGGAAACCACATCCACAGAGTTTCGCAACAATCCAACAATCTATATTCAGACGACCCTTAAAAATATTTGCTGCCCAAGGGTGATCATAACAAATTCATGACAATCCATATATCTATTATCGGTAACTGTTAACTTTGGTATGACCTTGATGGCTTTGGTGGTTAACTGTGACTACGTTTTATGACACGACTTTGAACATTCTGACCATCCAACACTATATACTTAGTCGACCTTAGATGACTTTTAACAATTTTGGTGCAGAATTGTGATCGACAATCTGACAATCTACACTTTGAAAGCCAATTCAGTGATATGTTATCCGGACAAAAGTAAAAAATCATTAAATTTCAAAAATTTGGTACCTTTTTCATTCATAGATATGCTAACATAGCCTGGTAGTGGTTCAGCCAAAGGCTATGTATTTAAGACAAAATAAGGCATTTTACATGAATCTGTAATTTACATATTGACAGTATATAAATTAGCTACATGTATTTGAGTGGGGTTTCAACTTCGTCAATACTGCTGTTTACTTTGAAAAACTAATTCCATTTTGTTATTATAACCTCCAGTAATTAAAACAGATCTCCCAGAAAAAAAAGAGTAGTGATG
This sequence comes from Amphiura filiformis, assembly GCF_039555335.1. Lineage (NCBI taxonomy): Eukaryota > Metazoa > Echinodermata > Ophiuroidea > Amphilepidida > Amphiuridae > Amphiura > Amphiura filiformis. Next base: position 45,695,681 of record NC_092645.1, on the reverse strand, counting down.
AAACAGTTGACCTAATGTGGAATACATGCACTGACTCTCTAAAAGTCTAAGAATATAAAGGTTTTGAATTTACATAGTTCAATCATGGAGGTATATAAATAAATGGAGAATGATCCAGCCAAGCCTCCTTTGTACTACGTTGGTTATGACCAATTATTGTTGAATAGGCAATTTCAGGTTTATATTGATTATGCTAAGCTGATTACATTGTGAAGTCTGTTTCACTGGCCATTGATTTCAATGGGGTAAAATGAAGTTTATACTTGGAAGGTGCTCATGTTTCATAAAATTTTGATCTCAAAATCTCATTTTCGCCAAAAATTGAGTGCTTAAATTCTGAGACTAGTATACCTAGGTTTAGGTATACTAGTCTCAGTTAAATTGCATCAAGAAATCAGTCTTTTTGAAAAAAGAAACACCTTATCTGTTGTCATCTTGTGACTCCCTACATTTTGGTCATGAAAAATTTAATTATGACTTTTTTTTCCCAAAAAGTTATGACCCCCCCCCCGTATATTTGGAACCCCTCCCTTCAAAGAAAATGATAGCCCCCTAATAATATTAATATAATCATTTAGGCCTAAATACTGATAATTATTTATTATAAAATGAGAAGTTTAATGATGATGATCTAGGCGGCCTATACGATTTCATGACAATACAGAATTATAAATTAAAAAAACAATAACATGACATATCCATCATGGCACTCAATTAATTTGACCGGAAGCTTCAACCAAAATCACGGTTATCATACACTAAACTATGAGAAACTGTTTAAACAAAGTATGTAGGGCCTATACATTCTGTATATCAATTTCTCTCTAGAAACGATTGTCTGATCATCACTTTTGCTTGAATTCTGAAGTACTTCCGGTAAATTTTGCTCGCTCGTAACTCAAATGGCCCAAATTGGCCCAACATAATTTTTTCACAATCGGAAGGTAAAAACGTTTTGCTTTCATTTGCACTATATTTGAACTCCCTCAGACCCCGTAAGAGCGTAATATATGAACATGAAAACTAAGTATATTTGTCAAGTTACGGCACAACTAGTGTAGAAAACAGTTTCATAACTTGAGAACAGAACATCCGAATTTCTTCGGGTTTTCGCACGATCATACATTGAAACTATAAGCTATCAAAACTGGTGACTTTGAACATCTGATTGACTAGCTGACGTCATTATACAGTCTCTTTTACAAGGCTTCCGGTACGGGTCAATGTAGGGTCAATTCCTATGAGGAAATTTTGGGAGTGACAATCAATGAACCATGGTAGAGGCTCATAACCATCGTGGAGATCAATAGCTTGGCTGAAGTGGCTGGTCAATTCAAGTTTGGTGACTCATTGAATAGAGGTAACGGGATAATCTCCACTTAAGAGATTAGAATTATGGCGATCATTCTCCATTTATTTATATACCTCCATGGTTCAATCTGATCATCATGTAATCACATGTAGTGTAAGTGAAATATTCCACCCAAACTCAAACTTAACTTGAGCTCTTTATAACTTTAAACTATTATAACTACTAAACTCAACTTCAACGCTAGACTCAACTATAACTCTTTAATTAAAACTCTAAATCCAGCAATAGTTCTAACTACAACTATAATGAATCCAACTTCAATTATAAATCATTATAAACCTACAACTACAAAGTCAATGATAAAAATACATTATAAAAACTGCCTTACCTTTATAGCCATCAGCTTGGGAGTGATTGTTTCATTGGCAAGCTCATCCCATAAATTAATATGGGATGGATGGACATTAAAAACCAGTAGGATCATGTCGACTACAGTGTCTATTGTTGCTTGCGGACTCATCATTCTGGGCATCAAAAGAAATATGTAATAATTACTGTTTATATGAGATACCTTTCGGTAGTGAGTATTTTATCGGCAAGCCGAACTTAAGTTTGAAAATGTGTAATGTGAAAATGAAGATCAATTGAAGCCATTTTGGAATTGTTCAAAATTAATGTCCAATTAAAATTTTGCATCATTTTTACACTTTTATTAATTTACACAAACAAAAGGACCCGAACTCAATTTGCAAAATTTGAAATACTACACTTTCATATCAGACATAAGACTCGCAATTTCAGTTAGCATGCATGGATTGATGTTAAAGTCAGCCCAAGCCTATGCCGGATTGCCGATGGGCTTAAGGTGGAATATGAGGATGTTTCTGGAGATTTGCTCTGAGCCTGATTTCAATAGATTAATTGAGTAGGGCAAAGTACACTGACGATCAATATGTTTTGTTTGAATCAAATCAGATTATGGTTTTCATAATACATCAATTTATACCGTATTATCTTTGTATCTTATGCTTTATTAACAAGCATTTGTCCCATTCAATTAGCACTGAATTTGCCCAATTTTCTCTGAAGTTGTTCAGAGACACATAACTTTGATTATTGGCAGCTAAACACGCTACTTTTGCGCCGCTTCAACATAATTATGTTCAAGGATTTTACACCAACCTCCCCATGTCACAAAACTATTTACGCCATTGCTGTCTACCCCCATACACCCCCATACACCCCCACACACACCCCACACACGTATAAAGTCCTGCACCGTCATCGCTGATCTAATGGGCCCGTGCGGTCATTTTGTTCCGGGCCCATTGTTCTCGGCGGCACTGTCTGCAAAGCATTCACAATTCCATCAACAATGGAGGAAGCATTTAGAAGGGGTACAGACACATTTTGTTCTGGTGTTACTGAGACATTTGTGCTAACTTCAAAACAAGTCATTTTCAGACTATTTGAGCTCAAAATGAAGGTGAATGTTTGCAATTTAACCCTATTTTGCTCCCCAAACACGGTGGTTTTCAGGCTAAAAAGGAAGACGCATAAGGTATTATTGCTTTATTGTTTCTTGTATTAAGACTTCCAGGATAAGCAATCTCTATTGACAAATTTACACCCCCACGTCCTTAAACCACCTGAATTATATAATGTAGTTCAACTGGTCTCTTTGACAAAAAAAAAGTGCTCATAATTATCATACCTCTATCCATCCCAAGAGAAATACATTGGCTTGCAAATAGTAACATAATTATGAGAAATTACTGTTGATTATATTTGACATTTTGAAGACACAACATGATATTGCCCTTCTCTATCTAGCTGAAATAATTATGAGCCCCCGGTAAAAATTTCCAAACGGCTCGCAAAAATCGTTGCCCCCCCCCCCCTTTACACATGCCACACGGTCATGCTATGGTCCGATCCTTTGATGTGTGCATGACTGTCCGGCACGCCATGTACGTACTTGTGTATTATGAATATTACGACGGTTTATGCATTTGATTCAAAATCTCGGATTCTCAACAAATATTACAACATGGCTTTAACCTTTTTGTGCATCAGGCAGCTAATGTTGGTAGCCTATGTGTACTCCAAGCTGTCAATATATCAATTTCAATCCTTCATTTTTTTTACCTGTACCCGCTCTGACTTGCTACAATTTCCACTGGCCCCCACTCAACTTTCCAGTCTTTTCTTCTTCCACGTCGTAAGATAATATCCATTTCCCCAATGTCGCGATAGGTTTCTTTACGACCTTCAGCAAAGGCAAAGAACATGTCATGATGGTAGACTAGAGCAGGTATTCTGAAAACAAAAGAAAAAAGAATGTTGATAGTGTAGGCAAGCCCTGGAAAATGCTATACAAAAGTGTGTGGTGTTGCGCCGAAATCACGGGATTTCGGCAAAAAACTTTCGGCAAAAGGAAATTTGTTGCCGAAATCACGGGACTGCCGAAATCCCGGGATTCAACTTAAATAGGCCTACATCAACAAAATGCAAGACATGCGCTATAACATTTATTGGTAGGTGTTGTCCGATTTTCTCTAGCAATGACATAGGCATCAAGACTTGTAATGTTCAAAGTATGACGTCCCTGTCTTCAGATGGAGTTGCATAACAAAAAAAAACTTTGTTTGATAATGTGAATTCTCCTTGGTGTATGTGGCTACTGATGTACATGGCAACATACACCAAAAGCTTAAATCTTCTGCAAACTAGTATCATTTATGGGGAGCCACATACTGGTCGAGTTTCACGCTATACTGGTCCCATCAGGACCCAAGCGTGTCTCCACACGGAGCGACCGTGTAAACAAACTGGTCGAGTTTCACGCTATACTGTTCGAGTTTAACGATATACTGGCCCAGTTTTCAGGCTATACTGGTCTAGTTTCACCACCGTCCGAACGTCGAGTTTTTCTGGGCGCACATCACTAAAATAGTCGTCAGTAAAATACTACTATATGTTTAAAAACAATTTGGGTAAACCTTTTCAGGTTTTACAATATTGTACGGCCCACTGGGTTTTTTTCTCGCTTAAGTTGGACTCCCTACTATTTTGTGTCGTTGTTTCTGAGACTAAAATATCAGGTATATTAGTCTCAGGTTGTTTTGCCCTGATAATCATGTTGAAAAGGTTATTGCGTTATATTTAATGTGTAAAAATGTAAAATAAATATAATGAAATTAAAGGAAAATTGAGCAGTGTTTTATTTTAAAGTTTCTGGTCACTTTTTCTTTTTCCTATGAAGCCTATAAGTTAAAGCTCTTTTTCTAGCTTTTTATATAGGCCTGCAAAACTTTATAAAACCCCGCTTTTGCTGCGCAATTTACCCCTCTTTCGCGTCCTACCAGACGGTGCGTGGAATACTTTTTAGTTTTTGTTTTAGCTTGATCATGGTGTTGATGGTTGAGGAAGCCAAACAGGCTGGGCACATTATGAAGAGATACCTGTAATTGACTTGACTTGAGTTGCTTTTTATAGTCGTTTGTTAAATGGTATCTGTGCTAGCCATAGGCATCAACATAAAAAGTCCATGTTTTGAGATATTCAACTGAGATATATTAAACTGTTCAAAATATCACCTGTCTTTAGACCATTCAACCAATACTAGGCTTGTTTGTACTCACTTGTATGTATTTTTTTTACTGATTCCAAATATGGTCATGACAGTTTACACTTCTGACATTTTTAAAACAAAATTTGAAACTTGTCGTCTGCAGTTGACACCCGTGTGGGGAGAGTTAAAGCCATAATGTACGATCTTATAATACGAAATTGGTTAATTTTTTTCAAACCTGATTTTTTTTTGCATATTTGTAATGTTTACACATGTCCCAACTTGCACCCACATAGAATCGCCCAAATTTGTTGTCTTTGTAGGTCAACAGAGTAAAGTTCGACATAGTATCATATATAATTTAAAAATTATGATAATATGTCCTCCCACATATAACTGCGTGTTAAATTGCCAAAATAACCAGTGGGGTTTCTTTCACTTTACCTTGTTCCCCTTAGTTATTACTAATATTATTTCAACATTTTGAATAAAGAATAAACAAATTAAAATTTGACGGAAATCGTACATTAAGGCTTTAATAGAGTCTATGATTGTGGTTATCTTAACTTTCAGTTCCTTACCTTGTTGTATTGTAGAGTGTATTGTCGACATTCATATCTTGATAAAATAATGCTGCAATAGGAAGAATAAAAAGTGCAATAAATGAAATATGATTTGGCAATTTCAGAATGTTCCATTTGTATTAAAACACAAGAACTGTTTTTATATGTATTGTATTTTCAAATAATTGAACACAGATTTCAAAATTAGAATATTGTATGACCCGATCGACAAACCCACCCCCACTTTACATCATTAAATCTGAGATTTTGATATTAGTTGACAGATTATATTTTTCTCATTACCCCAATAACATTTTTAAAAATGGTAAAAAGTGGTGTATCACCAGTACCACTGGGGGTATTTTTTATGGGACATTGTTACATTTTCATCATCTTTATGAAAAGGTGGAGCAATATAATCAGGGGATCTTTATGGAAAGGTGGGGCAATATAATCAGTGGGTCTTTATGGCAAGGTGGAGCAATATAATTAGGGAGGTCTTTATGGAAAGGTGGAGCAATATAATCAGGGGGTTTTATGGAAAGGTGGAGCAATATAATTAGGGAGGTCTTTATGGAAAGGTGGAGCAATATAATTAGGGAGGTCTTTATGGAAAGGTGGAGCAATATAATCAGGGGGGTTTTATGGAAAGGTGGAGCAATATAATTAGGGAGGTCTTCATGGAAAGGTGGAGCAATATAATCAGGGGGTTTTTATGGAAAGGAGGAGCAAATATAATCAGGGGGATCTTTGTGGAAAGGTGGAGCAAATATAATTAAAGGGTCTTTATGGAAAGGCGGAGCAATATAATCAGGGGGTTTTATGGAAAGGTAGAGCAATATAATCGGAGGATCTTTATGGAAAGGCGGAGCAATATTATAATCAGGGGGTTTGATGGAAAGGTGGAGCAATATAATTAAGGAGGTCTTTATGGAAAGGTGGAGCAATATAATTAGGGAGGTCTTTATGGAAAGGTGGAGCAATATAATTAGGGAGGTCTTTATGGAAAGGTGGAGCAATATAATTAGGGAGGTCTTTATGAAAAGGTGGAGCAATATAATCAGGGGATCTTTATCGAAAGGTGGGTATATACAGGAATGCAGTAGCTTTTGGTTGCTATACGTCTGACATATAGCAAAGTATCGGGATCTTTACAACGTAACGAGTAAGTTGATATGATGATATACATGGTTGATCATTTTGACCATTTTGAAATTTTGACCCCTACTTGACCCCTACAGGGAAGGGGTCAAATGCCTAAAAATTTTGCCAAAATATAAATCGTCCCTAAATGATTTCAAAACCTCCAGTAACTCATTTTCGCCAAAATGGTCGTTGAGTCGTTTTTCCACTAGGGTCTTCATTTTCAGTCTTGTCAATTTTTAGAAACTAGTTAGGATATTATTTTAATATTTTCTCCAAAATTATGGTAAACATAATTATATTAAACTCTTCATATTTTGTTGTTTGTTCTTGTTGTTGTTGTTTTTGTTTATTTTGTTTGTTTGTTTGTTTGTTTTTTGTTTTTGAAATTTTCCATAATTTGGCAAATGTAAAATGTGATCAGACCAAAATTGTTTTTGAAACCTCGACCAGCCGCACATCCCTACCCATCCAAACTGAAGTCAATCTCCAGGAATAATATAACCCATTACTTTTTGCTTCTGTTTCTACAGTGGTTGCCGGTTTATCACCTTCTGTTTCTACAGTGGTTGCCGGTTTATCACCTTCTGTTTCTACAGTGGTTGCCGGTTTATAACCTTCTGTTTCTACAGTGGTTGCCGGTTTATAACCTGTAGTCCCTACATCATCGCTGACTTTCCCTGATGGATCATCATATATCCAACTCTTTGGAGCCATCTTGCGTCTTACTGCCCACAGCATTTTCAAGCTTCGCAATTTTGGAAACTGATTCGGATATTTTTTAATATTTTCTCCAAAATTATGGTTAACACAATTATATTAAACTCTTCATTTTTGTTGTTGTTGTTGTTGTTGTTTTGTTGTTTTGTTTGTTTGTTGTTTCTTTCTTCTTTTTTTTTAATTTTTCGGAATTGTGCAAATATAAAATTTGATCAGATCAAAAATAAGTTTGCTACAAAGCCGCACATCCCTATCCATCCAAACTGAAGTCAATCTCCAAGAATAATGTAACTCATATTGCTTACCTTCTGCTTCTGTTTCTACAGAGGTTGCTGACTTATAACCTACATCATCGCTGACTTTCCGTGCTGGATCACAAAATATCAACGATACCGATATTACCGATAATACCAACAATCCACAGCTTAGAATGAGGAGTACCAGTGTGTTTTTCATGTTGATGATATGGGGCTGTTTCTAGTTTTACCCTTTAAGTTTATATAGTCTTGGTGGGGTTCTTCTTGTTAACATACCAGTTGTGACACTGTAGATTCAAAGGATAAATGTCAAAATTCAATGGAAAAATATCAAGACTCGTATGGTTCATTGATACACAAAGCATACAATCTAGTCTTAAGACAGATTCAGGACGACCCGCCTAAGGTACAAACTCGTCCCGATGCTACAAAGTGGTCCCATGGACCCATTAACATACTGGCCCACACATACAAAATTGCCCCAGTGTTAATTTTAATGGAAGGTACTGATTACCTGCGTTCACTCGGACATCCGGGAACATTGACCCCTTCGTCCCCTTTGCACAAGCGCGCGAATAGCAACCAGTTTGAGAAAGTGGAACTACACATGCGTACACTGGTTTTAAAAGGCTATTTCCCCTTTGTGACGTCAGCCCGACCAAGAGAATACAGGGTGTCACAAAAAATTACCGGGTGAATGAATTTAAACATAAGTCGATCGAGAAGTTGACATCCGAATCAAAATATTAAAAAAGCAGCACGTACGGTAGCTCATTTGTTTTACTATAACTATTACTTTAATTATCCTACTATAAAATTACTTCAAAGAATGATGCAATCGACGGCACGTTATCCCGTGTGATGGTAGTGGAATTCGCCAGGTTTTACTGTGCGGTGATTGAAACTTCTGGTGTCAATTTTGCTTTATTTTGCAACTTTTGGACTTGACATGAATACTTGATGTACTACTAGTCGTATGGTCTCTTGTAGCAGGTCCCGGTTTGTATATTTGGGACCAGTTGCTATATTGGGGCCAGTTTGAACCTGGTCCCAGTTATAACAATAATAATATTAATAAAACGGCATTTATCCACGCTTTCTGGATTATCATCCCTCAAAACGCGCCACGGGTCGATAGGCTGCCAAGCCCCTAAAGCGCCTGTCACACTACACCGGATCGGTCTTCCGTACAAGAAACGGATGGTATTTTATCCGTTGTTGTTCGTCAATGTTCGTTATATGTTCTGCTATCATCCGCCAAATGCGTTTTGTGTAAGGTGGTGTTCGTTAAGTCCTTCGGCAAGTTTTGTGCATGGACAGGTGGAAAAATCATGATAAGCCTCACCGGATCGGCACTACGTACAAGAAACGGATGGTATTTTAGCAAATCCGTTAGTGTTCGTCAATGTTCGTTTTATGTTATTTGTTCGTCCTGCTATTATCCGCCAAATGCGTTTCGTGTTAGATGATGTTTGTTTAGTCCGTCGACACTCCGTTTCAAGTTTTGTGCATGCACAAAACTTGAAACGGAGTGTGGCGGATATACATGTTCGGAAGTTGTCCGATGTGTTTTCGTACTGTCCTGTATATATTCCCTGGGTTTGTTCGTTATTCTTTCGTTTATATACCGCAGGTGTTCTGGAGGTTTCGCAGGTGCTTGTGCCGGATGTAGGCCTATTACTGGCGAACATGTGCATCGATCATGGGGGGGGGGGCACTTTCTGAAGGGTGTGGGACGCAATATCAAATTCCCCCCAGTAGTGACTGACAAGTAGCAAAAAAGGGCAAAGGAGAGAAAAAAAGAAAAGAAAGTGGGAGAAAAATTGAAGAGAGAAGAGAAGAGAAGAAAAAAAGTTAGATTGCAGGTAATTTAGTAGGCCCATGTAAGTAGTAGTTTTAGTGATTGACAAGAAAGAAAGAAAGAAGAGAAAAGGTTAAATTGCACGTTATTGAGTAGGCCCAGGACAGTAGTAATCCTAAGTATAGACCTGTGATTATTATAGGCAGTGCTTAAAGGTGGGTCCTTAGCCCAAAAGCCTGCGAAAATTACTGCCGGCCCGTCGATATGCAGGGCCCGTGACATTTTGTCACCAGAGTCAGTATTTAATACGGGCTTAGGTATATTACTGACTTTAACATATCAATCCATGCATGCCTTACCTGAAATTACGAGTCTGAAGTTATATCTAAGTGTCAGTGAACCAGTGTAACATTTTAAATTGTGCAAATTCGGTAGTTCGGGCCTTTTAGTTTTTGTTTAAGGCAATAATTAATAGTGTAAAAATGATGCACCAAAAAACTATTTTCCAAATTTTTTCATTTTAAAACTAAATTTGTACACAATAGACCTAATAATGTAAATACAGTCCCCATGCAAATGGCTTCAATTGGACCTTCATTTTGAAAAATGGACAAGTCTTCCTTTTTTGCTTCTGCTTTGGACATCCACGCGTTATGTTTAAAACAATTGTTTATATATGCAATAATCAATTAGGCTTTCGTTTCACCAATTTGGGGCGTTTTCAAACTAAAAATTTCACCCGCTATATGTATTCTAATGCTATCCGATTCTGCTTCTTTCTTCTTCTGGCAACAAAAACTAGGTTATTTCAAAATGCTTCTCCTCCTACATGTTACAGCCTACAATCATGTAACTTGCACATATGTATCGTCTATATCCAGTGCCTATAGGGTGTAAACAGAATTGGGGTTATAGATTATTAAAGGGGCATTTCTGGTATATAACCAAATACAGGGTGTCCCAGAATGATATATACCGGGAAAGATGGCATTTTTAGGTATGAAGGGCATGTTGAATGGTCATATTGTTTTGCATTTTAAGTTCTACATATATTTAGCTTTCTCAGATTTTTTAGATTTTAAAAATTGGACGTTTCTAGTAGAAGTTATAGAAGATTGTGTAAAAATGATGAATTCTAAGTTTTGACAACGTAACCTATTTTGAAAATCTGTAACATTACTAACCGTTCAGCACAAAGTTATTTGGAAAAAGTTATGCACGTGTTTTAGTTGTGCCCTGTTCATATTTCCACTAAATAGCCGATATCTATCTATTATTTATGACGTTACGAAGCAATCATTATATGGAATTAAGGATTTGTGGCCATATCCCATTCTCTCTTTGGCGGTAGTTTTAAATATAGTTATTGTGGTGTGAGGTCCATGTCATTTGAAATGCTTGTAGAGATCGAACTGGTTGTCGTACAGAAAAGACGGCTCCTCAATTTACTGTACAGCAGCGTGGATTTCTTTCAAAAACTTACTGGCAAACCGGCAGCTATGTTGAGACGCAAAGAAGATTCATTAGACGATAGTGTATAACGTAAAGAAGTTTGACGAGCACGGAACTGTCAGGAATCGGCAGAGTGAAGCTTCAGGTGCTCGTAAGACTGTAAGAACTAGAGCGAACATTGCAGCTGTCCGGCAAGCTTTAAGGCGCAACCCCAATTACAGTAGTTGTCGTCGAAATGCTGTGCCAAACATCCCACGTTCTTCATTTAATCATATCGTGCCATTTTTCAAAGGTATGCGAGTCGTTTTTCATCGATTTTACATTATTGCATGCCACACCAAAACAAATAAAGGTTGCGTGTTGAAATTAAAAGAATAAGTAGGAGACATGTCCAACATTATATTGCTGGTATCAGAAATAGATACACTGCCCGTCTTCTATTTTTAGTTATTTTTGCAAACACGGTACAAATCATTCTGGGACACCCTGTACCTTCAAAATGCTTCTTCTGCCACATATTACATAGCACAATGACGTCACTTGTACATATGCATCGGCTTTACCAAGTGCCTACATGTATAACTTGAACATGGAATTGGGGTCAAATGTCATTAAGGGGGGTAAAATATTACAATTGCATTATCTGGACATCTGTAAAGGGTATGGGGCTCAAACTCGGTGACAACACATCTTATGACCAGGTGAACATTTTGTAGGGGTCAGGTCAAAGGTCATGCAGAGGTCAAATTGAAGCAATGCATTTCCTGGACATCTGTAAAGGGTACGGTGCTGAAACTTGGTGACAATAAATCAGGGGAACATTTTGGAACACTTTGCAGGGGTCAGGTCAAAGGTTATCTGGGGTCAAATCTTATAATTTCATTTTCTGGATATCTGTCAGGTGTATGGAGCTCAAACTCGGTGACAACAAATTTCATGACCAGGGGAACATTTTGCAGGGGTCAGGTCAAAGGTCATGCAGAGGTCAAATTTTGGAAATGCATTTTCTGGATATCTGTACGGGACACGGGGCTCAAACTCCGTGGCAACAAACTTAATGACCAAGGGAACATTTTGGAACACTGTGTAGGGGGCAAGTCAAAGGTTATCAGGGGTCAGATACCTCTAAAACACCAACATGCCCCAGTTAGGTTTGTGGTCTATGACCACCATTCGCCACTAGTTGTAACTGATAAGCTGACAATACTGGTGAAATGGCAGAATCAAAATACATGTTGTATGCATTTTCGATGCAATGAATTGAATTGAAATGAAAGAATGAAAACATTTCGATTCAATGCATTGAATTGAAATTAAAAAAATAAAACTTCGATTAAATTCATCGAATTGAAATGAAAAAAGGCCAAAAATTCCAGATCTAATTCCTATTCCAATGTATTGAAATTGCATTAGTTGTACTGATCTAGATCTTTTTCTGGTCGAAGCATCACATTGGATTGTGACCTTGTTGCTTGGGTCATTATACGAGGGGCAGTCAGTATGTTTTAAGAATTGACTCGTGACGTCATTTGTGGATCGTTTTCATGGCATTTCTCAATGATTACATAAACACTGTACCTTTGTCTTTCAAACAACACATGTAAAAATTATATCACACACATGATTACGTAACAGCATTAGCATAAAATCAATGGTCTAGAGTCACCTGGTGAAATTGAGTCGTTTTTGTTAAGGAAAATAAGAGGCTGAAATGAGGTATTGTTGTATTTTTTATTTTTTCTCGGGAATTAAAGAATGGAGAATGCCGCCTTTTGGAACAGTAATAGAACACAAACTAGCAGTTCATTAAACCATGTTTGTTGGGCTGTAAAGGTTTTACTTTATTTAAAATGCGTGGTCAAATATGTCTTATTTTTGACCAAAACAAGGCTTTTCTTTCTTTAAAAATCTTGATATTGCCAAAAATAACAAACGTGGAAATTTAAATTTTTTGCCAGTTCTGTTGACTAATCTCCAAACATTTAAACGGGAGACTCCCTAGAAAATATTTGAATCCGTGATTAAAATATAACTGTTATTCTACCATTGTTACATTTATACAAAAAGTAGTGGTACAAAGAGAGAGGCCATCGTTTGAATGAGAAATTTATTTTTAAAAGTTTTCTGTTCATTTCAGGTTGAGATCATCCATAAAAATTCATATGAATATTTAAATCACAATTTTCATAGCATTTTGTAATATTTTAGGCCCTATTTACATGGAATTTTGAAATTTTCGTGCATTTCCACCATGTTGTATCGGTCATCCCACCTACGCATGCGCAGATTGTTGTTTGATTTGCACCAGTTATCATCGCACTGAGTACCAGCTCTCACACGTGACCAGTCATTAAATTTTAGTCTGTTTCATTTTGGAGATAATTGATGTCATTTGTAATAACTGCTTTTTCATTTTCGCCATTTTTGCAGAATAATTTCGCTTCCATTCAAGCCCTAACGTTGTTGAAGTTTCCAGACGTCCCATTTCCACCAAAGTGTAATGGCAACTCTCATATTTTACCAAATGCAAACTGAGGACCTAGTGTTTATTCCTGCCCAAAACTAGCCATATGCACCTTGTACTTTTGCCGTTCTCGGACATTGCAAACACGTGTTTTTTCTGTAATTTAAAAGGCCCGCCTTTTTGTGTGATTTGGCAGTGTCCATAGACTATTGATTTTATGCTAATACTGTTACGTAATCATGTGTATGATATAATTTTTACATGTGTTGTTTGAAAGACAAAGGTACAGTGTTTATATAGTCATTGAGAAATGCCATGAAAACAATCCACAAATGACGTCACGAGTCAACTCTTAAAACATACTGACTGCCCCTCGTAGTATTGAAACACTAGTGCAATCGTCACCAATTCTTTGATCTGTTGATCTGCTCCTTGGCCTTATCGTAGTAGAGTAGCCACACTAACACGTGCAGCCAGGGCTGAGCTGGGTAGGAATTTTGTCAAGTAGGTTACAAACCCTAGGATGCGCTGCCCAGGGCATAGAAATGATATTTCCTGTCTGGGAACTTAAACTGTGTTGCTTTTAATTTTCTGTAAAATTTGTGACAAAATGCATTCCGATCCGATCCAATATGGGTAAAAAAAAAATATATATAAAAAATTATTTTTAAAATTTTTCGGGCGACTTTGGAGGACCACTGGATCTATTCTGAAGGATCATTCACAGTTAATTTGAAAAAACAAATTAGAAAAAAAAACCCGAAACAATTGATGTTTGTTATCCCTAATATGCAAATCATTAAACCAATGCTTACCTTTTCATCTATCATATAATGCATTGGTTTTCCATGCATTTATGCGTGTCCTTGCACCATATGGCCTATTATCTTTGCAGAATATACCATTTACATGTATTTAGCTATATACCGGTAGCATCCATGATGAGCATCTGCGCTGTGAGCGCTTAGCTTACGTGGTTACTGAGCCAGTGCAATATCCAGGGTATCAACATGGTTATATGAGGTCTCTTGCACTGAGCAGGTTGCCATGGTAAATGATCCGGAGCCTAGGGGTCCAGCTAATGGACGCACCATTAGGGACTGTGCAATAATTGTGAGCCCTGGGGGAGAGGGAAATTAGGGGGGGGGGCAAGCAATTTTTGGCAAACCGAGAGGGGGAGCAAGCTAATTTTGAAACACATTCATGGGGCGTCTTTTGAATAAAACGCTCTAGGGTCTTTTTATCTTTTCAGTTTTTTTTTTTTTTTCGTTTTCGTATTCGTTTTCGTAAGTCATTGTTATTCTGATGTGTTAGCCTGCTACATGAGTGTACACATGTGGTACCACTGTGATTCCTGTGCGGTTTTCTACCCAACAAAATCGCACAAAATGGCGACCCCCAGTACAAAGAAAACGCCCTCTCCAACAAAATGGCGACCCCCAGTACAAAGAAAACGCCCTCTCTAACAAGATTTTAAATCCCCTCTTTTCGTTGGGAGCACCGCACAGTTTCTACACGCCCTCTCTGTTCCCCCTCTATTCTCATTATTGAAACTTAAAAGGTTAGGCCTACTTACTTCTTTTCATAGCAGCACCACAGATATTAAATAGTCTGTAGGCTACCCAACAGAATCGCACAAATGGCGACCCCCAATAAAATGAAAATAGTCTGTGCGGTTTTGAACAAATCGCAAACCGCACAAGATGGCGGCGCCCACTGCAAACAAAACGCCCCCTATTCTTATCAGGCCTACTGAAACTTGTTAATTAAAACGTCCTCTCTATTTTTAAATGAATATCCCTTCTTTTTTGGCAGCACCACAGTTATAAAATGATTGTTTGTGCGATTTTGAAGAAATCGCAAACCGCACAAGATGGCGGCGCCCACTGCAAACAAAACGCCCTCCTATTCTTATTACTGAAACTTGTTTATTAAAACGCCCTCTCTATTTTTATACGAAAATCCCTTCTTTTCTTAGCAGCACCGCAGTTATAACATTTTGTCTGTGCCGTTTTGAAGAAATCGCAAACCGCACAAGATGGCGGCGCCCACTGCAAACAAAACGCCCTCCTATTCTTATTACTGAAACTTGTTTATTAAAACACCCTCTCTATTTTTAAACGAAAATTCCTTCTTTTCTTAGCAGCACCGCAGTTATAACATTTTTGTCTGTGCGGTTTTGAAGAAATCGCAAACCGCACAAGATGGCGGCGCCCACTGCAAACAAAACGCCCTCCTATTCTTATTACTGAAACTTGTTGATTAAAATGCCCTCTCTATTTTTAAATGAATATCCCTTCTTTTTTGGCAGCACCACAGTTATAAAATAATTGTCTGTGCGGTTTTGAAGAAATCGCAAACCGCACAAGACGGCGGCGCCCACTGCAAACAAAACGCCCTCATATTCTTATTACTGAAACTTGTCAATTAAAACGCCCTCTCTATTTTTAAACGAAAATCCCTTCTTTTCTTAGCAGCACCACAGTTATCAAATTTTTGTCTGTGCGGTTTTGAAGAAATCGCAAACCGCACAAGATGGCGGTGCCCAGTGCAAACAAAACGCCCTCTCTATTCTTATTCTTAACTTCTCAATTAAAAGGCCTTCTCTATTTATAATCGAAAATCCCTTCTTTTCATTGGCAGCACCACAGCTAATTGAAAATCCCTTCTTTACATTGGCAGCACCACAGCTGGCGGCGCCCATTGAAAACGAAACGCCCTCTTTACTGAGGAAAATGCCCTCTTTATTTGCAATTTTAGAAAATAATTGTCTGTGCGGTTTTGAAGAAATCGCAAACCGCACAAGATGGCTGCGCCCAGTGCAAACAAAACGCCGTCTCTGTTATTATAACTGAAACTTGATAATGAAAAGGCCCTCTCTATTTATTATTAAATAAATTACTGGTACATATACAATTTACGCCTAGATCTTTAAACCATGATAGAAACTAGTAATACGCTTTAAATCACAGATCCTGCAGAGTTTAGGGGTTTAATTAATTTCATATGACCGACCTGCTTTATTGAACGAAAATGGACTGGTCAAACGTTTAAACCATAGATCTTCACTTGAAGTTTTTGGAGGCATATGCCCAGCAAACACAAAACGTTTTCGACATCATTCGCAAAAGGTTATAATAGGTTGTCAGAAAACGTTTAAATGTCGGGTTATATAAAGGGTATATTAAGGGTATAAAACGTTTTCATAACATTAAAAATCATTTTTTGATAATCTACTGCTCAGCAAACAAAAAATGTTTAAGAGAAAACGTTTAAATGTCGGGTTATATAAAGGGTATAAAACGTTTTAATAACATTCCAAAAACATTTTTGAAAACTTGATACAAAACATTCTAAACAGAATGTTATTTTGGGGTTGAAAAAATATTTTGCGAAAAATGTTTGCCCAAAATATTTGCAATAACGTTTTAAAAACGTTTTCATGACCTTTACATAACCCGACATTTAAATGTTATTAAAACGTTTTGAAAAAAACATTTTAAGAACATTTCTGTGTTTGCTGAGAGCATATATTTTAGCATAATGTTATTTAAGTGTTGACAAAATATTTGGCAAAAAATGTTTGCAAAATAGTTTACAATAACATTTTTGAAAACATTTAAAAAATATTGTTGTAGTGTGTTTTCATACAAAACGTTTTAAAACGTTTTCATGACCTTTATATAACCCGACATTTTAATGTTATTAAAACGTTTTTATGTAAACCAAAAGCCAAAATATAACTTATTAAAAACGTTTTTAAAACGTTTTTGTGTTTACTGGGTGGTTAATAATAGTCCATTGATGCAGATGATGAAAGAATTCTCAGTTTAACTTTTACAAATATGAGGATATTCATTCAAGTATGGCCTACATACAGCTGACATACTGATCTGGTGAACTTTTCCACTGCGTGTTTATAACACTACAGGGTGTATCAAAATTAAGTATACAGTTTGAAAAATGCCGCTAGATTAAAAAGTATGAGGTCTGTGGTCAAAATTCTCTAGTTGATAACTTAATCAACATCTTGTCCTCCTATAGCTGAAAAATCAATAATAAGGATTTGGTGGCTACTTTTGTGAACCGAGTACAAGAAGCAGTTGCGCGAAGTCAATAAAAATCAAAACATCATACAAATCACAAAAAAGGTATTACTTTCTTTACTGTTTACAGTTATTGACAGTTTTAGTCTTGGTCCTCCACATGCCCACAATTCTTCTGTATGCAGATTTCGGCTCTTCTCAACATGGCGTTCACCCCACGTCTAATGAGAGGTCTGCCCTGCCTGAGAATGTCAACTTGTGCAATTATGCGTCTCTGAAGTTCATCAAGGTCTGCAGGAGGACTTGTGAAAACATTTAATGCAAACTCTGCTTCATCGCCAATGATGAAATCTTCCAGGAAACGTAGGGGACGGGAAAGAAGCCACTGACAGAACACAGTGCGACGTTGGTGATCTGCTTGCTGAAGTTGATGTCTCCTTATCGTCTGATAGTGATGAAATCGCCTGTCATAATCGAGTTATTCTGTTAAAGGTTGCAGATGGTATTCCAAGTCCATTTCGACGGCAGCAAATTTAACCTCCTGCTTGCCCCGCCTGCATAGTGTTACGGACTGCTAGGATATTACCAGCATATCTTCCAGTTCGCCGACCACAATGTTCTCTGTTCAGATTACGACTCGTTCCAGTTACCTGATACTTCACAACATTTTTGTAAATAGCGCCACGTGAAGGGGACGTGCTTTGGGTACTGCTGACGGAATCTCCGAAGCACTTCTGCTGGACTCTGAGTGCGATGGTACACTGCAACAAGGAAGGCCCTTTGCTCTGGCGTGTACTGTGGAGTATCAATTTAATATCAAGTAAAACCTAGAATGCAAGGAGATAGTTGCCCAGATTTACCAAAAGTCACGTGTTATGTAACTCACACATGCACAGGATTGGAACCCTAACAAAGAGGATAAATTATCTGTACACCTGCATGTTTCTCTTGGTTGCACAACAATAACAAGCACCGGGCATTTAAACCCAATTGACTTCGCGCAACTGCTTTTTACACAGCCGTGACGTTAGTCACGGCTGTGTCTTTTTTCTTACAGGTTCTTTCTTTCTTCTTTCTTCTTCTGTCAACCATTACATTTGCTCTAGCACTCACATGCTTACATCGATTTTGACCTAACTTGGTCACAATGATCATTGACCGTGCCCCTACACGTCACATGAAACTTGTGGGGTCAAAGGTCACGCAGGGGTCATAAGGGTCAAAAACGTGATTTCAACTAAAAATGCATCTTCTCCTACAAATTACGTACGACAGTGACACCACTTGCACACATGCATTGTTATTAACCAGTGTCTATATGGTGTACACAGATTTGGGGTCAAAGGTCATTAAGGGGTCACTTCCGGTATAAAACGAAAAACCTTCACAAATTTTTATTAGCTAAGTAAAACATAGCGCAGTAACGGTATGTTCACATATGATCTGCAGTTACCCAATGTATATGTGGTATTTTTTTTAATTGGGGTCAAAGCTCATTAAGGGGTCACTTCCGGTATAAAAAGAAATACCTTTAAAATGCATCTTCTTCCACAAATTATGTGGGACAGAGATGCCACTTGCACACATGCATTGTTAGTACCCAGTGTCTATGGGGTGTACACAGATTTGGGGTCAAAGGTCATTAAGGGACCACTTCCGGTATAAATTGAAATATCTTCAAAAAAATTTATTAGCTAAGAAAAACATAGGAGAGTAATGGTATGTTCACACATGAATTGTGTTTAACCAATGTATATATCATATTTTTTTTTTTTTTTTTAAAGGTCATTAAGGGGTCATTTCCGGTATAAAACGAAATACCTTTAAGATGCATCTTCTCCCACAAATTACTCAGGACAGTGATGCCACTTACACACATGCATTGTTATTACCCAGTGTTTATGGGGTGTACACAGATTTGGGGTCAAAGGTCATTAAAGGGCCACTTCCGGTATGAGACGAAAAACTTTCAAAATGCCCCTTCTGCCACAAATAACATGGCAAAATAATGCCACGTGCACGCATACATTGACATTAGCTAATGCCTATGGGGTTTCATATATTTTGGGGTCAAAGGTCATTAAGAGGTCACAACACGGCTGTGTTCGTGGTCTTAGACCACAGCTAAGTCTAGTTGTACTTGGCTCACAAAAGTAGCCACCAAATCCTTATTAATGGTCACACGCCAGTGATTTTTCAGCTGTAGGAGGACAAGATGTTGATTAAGTTATCAACTAGAAAATAGTGACCAATGAACTCATACTTTTTAATTTAGTGACATTTTTCAAACTGTATACTTAATTTTGATACACCCTGTATTGTATATTTTAGCAAGTCCAGTAAACACAACTAAATTATGTCACTGCAAAGAATATCTGTGTGGTGATAAAAGCTGATATCATTCTATATAATTATGTTGATAGCGAAATGACAAATGTGACCGTACAGCACGAACGAGCCGTAAATGTCCTAAATTGTATTCTGAGTTACAGTATAAAATGTGCATGAAGGTCGTATTCATCAGTACCTCAAGTTGGCGCGACATCTATCTCATTTTTATAGTCAAACACCAATCAACAATCCTATTGATGAAGAGGATAATAAGCTTCTACCTTAGATGGCTATATAATTTTCAATAGCTCTGGTCTTTGTTTGCCTTTGCTAAATCCTGTTCAAGTGGTGGGTTACCAGGCAGTGTATTTTGTATAGGTATGTATAACCAACAATTAACAATAAGAGAACTTTCTTGAACCTCGTTGACTTGGGGATGATTTGAAATGACCTCCAATCATGGCTGTTTGATATTTATTGCCAGCAATGTGGAAAAAGAGACACATGTAGAAATGAAAAAGCTACCATTTTGTTAAAGGAGCAAAGTTCAACAAACTATAACCCTGCTTCTGGATATCATTTGAAGTCAAATGATATACCATTTTAAAGCTTATGATGTGTATTTTCTAAACACAAAATAAAACAAAATTGACCGGGGAGGAATTTACGGCTCATTCGTCGTGTACAGTCACAAATAATAAATTTTGTATAACTTTTGTATATGCAAAAAAAAAAGTACAAATTGTATTGAAGGACCTCCTTTTAATCAGTATAATTTTTCGAATGGATCAAAGGAAGTTATGAAGTTACAGTTTCCTGCAGTTAACCTTGACTTGCTGTATAAAGTTTAATAATATATAATGGCTGTATCAAATGTGTATTTAACAAATGCTAATGCCATAATTTGATTAATTTGATTATTCTGCGAACGGTCCATATTTACAGAATAATCGCAGCTCGTTGGTGGCATACCTTATTATAACACTTCGCCAAAGTATGTTATACTGGGCATAGGCTAAACAGCCTGAAAATGGGTGATGTTTAAAAAAGCTTAGGATACCAGATGATTTGGAGCAGCTCATCCTTCTGAGCATTTTGACACCTTTAAAAAACAGAATGAAACCGCCTTTTGTAATATATACCGTTTCATATTACTTGTGGTTTATGCAATATATTATCACATTCCGTGTCATTGTACTTTTTCTATAGAATTATTTAAAATTGAAATAAATAAATCAACTGAATTGGTATAAATGTATGTATGTGTATATGCGTCTCTTTAATTCAAATATACATTATATACGTGACCCGATACATGTTACAAGGACATATTTAATATGGATAAAAATGAGATTTAAGAAAATTTTTGAAAACGGCAACAAATGACCAGTATTTTCGTTATAAATAATTACAATAGCAAAGCCTCTGCAGACTTTCTTGATTTCTTTTCTTTTAATTACTCATTTCCGATGCATTGAAATGCTGCCCTGTCAATTAAAGCAATTTCACGCGTCAACATTGATATGGGGCTATTCCATTTAAAATCCACACTACCCCTGTGGAAGATTTTGGAAATATCTTACACAGAGGGAGTATAAATTTCAAATGGAATGAACACATTAGCAGCTCCATTTGAAACACACCCTCCCTCAGTGGAAGATTCAGGTTGAATCTTTCTCAGAGGGTGTACGAAATTCAAATGGAGCTGTTAGATTTGTTCATTCCATTTGAAATTATATCTCCCCTGTGGAAGATATTTCCAAAATCTTCCACAGGGTAGTGTGGATTTTAAATGGAATAGCCCATTTTGAGTAGAACAAAAATCATACCGCAGCATAAAAGTAAGAAAATGTTTAATGTCATGGCTATTTCATAACATGTGGTGTGATCAAGTCTAAAGTCGGACATATTCAATTTTCAGTCTCTTATAGGAATGTAAACAACATTTGCAAAGCTACATTTTTCAGAGAATCTCATTGAATTTGGACAACCAATTCAAAAGATATGATCAGTTAAAGAGTTTCCAAAACAACGAGAAACAAAGAAAGTACTTCCTTTGTTTGGCTATATCTCAAAATCAATATTTCCTACTTCCGACTGATTTTGCTTGATCACAACACATAATGTCTTTTCTTTTTTACTTGTAAAATCACAACCATTGTATTCATCGTTTTGTGATCATCAATGTTGTAATATAGTTATAGCAAATGTGTTTCAGTTAACTGTCAAGGTTTACGCTTCGTTATTCGAAGGACCATAATTATTTCGAAGGTTCGTTATTCCAAAGATTCGAATGTTCGTTACTCCGAAGGGTCATTATGATCTTCGGAGTATTGACCCTTACTTGAAGAATATAGGAATATAGTTGTAAATTGACTAAATTCGGAGTAATGACCCTTCGGAGTAATGAACCGTCGCACAGTGGTCCAGGGCAAAGGCAAAATGTGCCAAAAGTCCAAATTGGTGAATATGAAATTTTTTACTTTTTTAACTTGTTTCTGGAAGAAAACATCATAAAGAATATTTTTCTACCATTATTTAATTTTTTGGTGATTTCCGGTAGTGTCATTTACCCCCGTGAACATGAAAAAGTACAAATTCTGCTCCTAAAGTGTTCAAAGTGGCATCTTTCAAAAACGAACTGTAACTTTATCAAGGAGAATGCCGCCAACTGCTTATTGCACACGATTCTTACCCATAAGTAACCAAATTAGAATATACATTTCAAATTGTGATTTAAGTTTTAATTTAGGAGTTAGGGTCAGTCAATTTGGTCCAAAATGCTCAAAAATTAGGCTTTTTGGATAAAATTTGCATTTTAGTTAGGATTTCCACCGATTTCCGCCAAAATTTTAATATGGATATTTGGACCAAAGTCTAACCTTTTCATTGATACTAAAGGAATTTGCGACTATTTGCGACTCTACGTGACAGGTCATGTTTTACGTGTCATATATATTCCATTTTTATTGCGCATCCACATGATACGCATACCTATTAACCGCAAACGACCGTAGTACTTGGACATGTCATACGGCTCTCACTGGTTGTATTATTGTGAGCCTGACAAAGACTCACAAACCAATTTAGAAGATGGGTAAAAATTTCTGCATTAAATTACACCAGTTCATTATACCTGTAAAATGTCAAGTGTGTAGCAGAATAAATTGTATGTATAATTAATAATAATTAGGGTTAGGGTTAAGGTTGGGATCGGGGTTTAGGGTTAGGGTGCAGAAGGTATTCTGCTGTTATTCCTGAAAACATTGTAAGAATGTTGTTATAGTGAAAATGCTGCAATTTGACTTAATGCTGAAATTAAATTGGGACGTAAACCCAGCAAAATCAAAATATGTATTTTCTTTCAACATAACGTTTTTTAAAGGACTCACAGAAAACGCTATTTAAAATGTCGATTCAAGTAAAGATCATAACGTTTTCATATTAACTTGTTTACAATGTTTATAATAGGGTTTAATTAAATGTTCTATATGATGTTCTTTGAAAGCATAACATTTTAGCAATGTTTGGCAACGTTTTATATCATAAAATTATATTTTATCATTTAGACAACATTTTAATAACATTTATTGATAGTATACGGTAGTTGTTTTAAATCATTTTCATAATCTTTCTTAAAATCGACATTATAAGTTATAAAACATTATACAACTTTGATTGGTTTGTATAACGTTTTAATATATTTTATGTTTGTGCAAGTTTAAAGAAACTCAGGTGAAATAATAACATGAATACGGGTTGAATTTCAACTATAATAATTACAAAACAAAATACGTTCTCATGACCATGACAAAATTAATGGTTGACCCCACTCAAAATGTGCATTTTGATAACATACACATTATTAAATGTACTTTCATCTGCTTCCACGGGTACACAAATTCCCAAAATGCTAATTTGCCTTTCAATAGACATGTGCCCGGGGACAGGTGTTATTTACTTTTGCAGTGAAAATTTAACTAACCAATCAAACCTCAATATTTTGAGGACGTGATACGTTTTTAAACTTTCATCGGGCTCTTTGAGTCGAGAAACGGCCAAAAATGTCAATTTCGACAAAATAAGACAAATATATAACATATAAATATTAAAATTTCACCCGACCAATCAAAATTAAGCATTTAAAAATCACTTTTATCAGATTATATGGGTCCACAAACCCTCAAAATTAGCATACCGACCAATCAAAATTCAGCAATTTGATGACGTCATACGGTTTCAAAAATGGCTTCGATGAAATCTGCGGTCCCCAAAACCCCTAATATACCCTTCTTTTCATGTTTATCTGACGATTATGTTCCGTTCCTACTTTTGGCACACTTTGAGGCGATTCTGGACCACTGTGCGTCGGAATATTAACGGTCCTTTGTAATAACGATCAATCCCCAGATCAGGAAAACATTCCAGGTGGCATGAAGTACTGTATTGCTTTATGTATGGAATAAAATATTTCTTTGTATTTTTTATCTAAAATTGACAAGTTAACTTGTCATTATGAGGTATATACTTATTTCTACCCGTTTCGTTATTGCCATTCATATTGTTTGTAAAATATAAATTAAATTAGTTTGTTCGAACGATATCAAAGTTGCGAATGGTAACGCGACTTTTGGGACATCATGTATTATGATTAGCATCATTAGGGGTAAATGTCTATACGGACCATCACGATATGTTAATAAGGGTCAGGGGTTACTAACCCTAACCCTTACCCTACCCCTAACACTAACCATAATAACCGTAATGGTTTAGTAAATTATCTGAGCATGTTTTAAACATATTAAAGCCATATTATAACATTTTTACACGATTAAATTGTACTTTATTAAACCAATATACCCTGCAAAAATCAAGACTCTAGGTGCTGTAGTTTTGGCAAAATCCAACATTTTGAATAAAACGCCGGAACCGGCGCTTTATTATTACGATGGAATTATTAGTCGAACGCATACACGATGTTCATAACACACAGTACGTGGCGTGCGGGACGGTGATATACACAACAAAGGGTCGTACCACAACATGACCGAAGGAGTGGTACGTATTGGCGACATGTGCGCTGGTAGTAAATTCCAATTTTCTTTGCTTTGCCGTAGTTGTTCGGCTCAAAAATAAAAGGGGATATATTTGACAGTAAAAGCTAACATTTTATGGCAAATAAATGCTTATCTATTTTGTTTGAAAATGTTATAATATGGCTTTAGTTGAGTAGGGTCAAGTACACTGATCAATTATGTCTTCTGTTTGATGCAAATCGGACATACGGTTTATCTTGCCCCCCCCGACCAAGAAAGCTGGCTACGCCCCTGTTTTACAGACTTTTGGCTTGATCTTTGACCAAGTTTGAAACAATATTCCATTAAATGAAAATGTTATGAACATTTATGCATTGTTACATATATGCATTACATATTAATATGCACTTTCAAGTCATATTAAACTTAAAATATTGATTATTGATACAAACCAATATAATACAACGAAATTTAAAACGTGTGTATTATAAAAACCGTATGTCCGATTAGCTTCAAACAAAAGGCGTATTGATCAGTGTTGGTTGCTCTACTCAATTAGACTGGTTAAAACATTCAACAATTATATCCATGCACTTTTCATGAAATAGGTGATTCCCCAATGCCGCGCAATTTAATTTCGTCTAAATTCATGCAATACATTGTCATGATTGTGCAATGTCTATTTTTAGAGCCAAAATTTCCAAACCAGTTATCATGTGGTTAAGTCTTCACCGGGTCACTGGTTTACGATTCAAAAGAACCTGTTCGCCTGAAAAGAACAAGCCTCATGTACATTAATATTTTCTCAGTGTGTAGGACAGAATGTGTCATTTAGGTGCAGATATTGAAATTTAATTCAGACAGGAATCGCAGGAAACTGGCCGCATGATATTTGTTTAATATTCTGGGCCCGATTAGCCTCCGATTCGGGAGCTTTTATTTATGATCTTCTGTAATATTGTGGGGCTTTAAGTGGCTACGTCTGCATGTAGGCCTACTGCTGTACTTTCGAAGAATGGTAAGTACACTGGATGTTAATAGAGAGCTTGCGAAATGGAGTTACTTTAACTTTAACTTTAACGTCTAGAGGATTATAGAGGATTATGTATTCAAAACCACTCTGCCATTAAAGCCGCTTGAAGTTAAACTTAACGCCAGAATCTATAGTGTGCCGTAAATTATGATGAAAATACGTCATAATTAAAACAATGGTTTGCATATTTCCTCATAGACTACATAATTACCACTTATGTATTGTCTAGTTAATAGACCAATTATTGGAAATCTAACTTGGTTTGGGTAAAAAACATGCCACATGATGCTAAAAATTACTGATTGAATTAGATCAAAATAAATTTTGTTCCAAACGTCACACTTCATATATACATTTGTGTGTGCTCATGACGTACACCAAATCAGCTTGCGGAACCAAGTTTTTGGCTTGACTTCAACGCCAAGGGGATTAAGTTCCAGTAAAATGGACTGATTTTACGCGACCCAGCAGTGTAGTGAACTTCTGCGAATTGCAGCTACTGTGAACATTTTTTTTACAACGTTGCGTGTCTTATAATTACACCTCTATATAACCAAATATGTTTGTACTGTTCAGGTATTTTATTTAATTATTATTTTATTCATTTAGGCCTACATTATGTACCCCAATTCAGCAGAAAGCTGGTCTAACATGTGCCACGCTATTATACGCATATTATAGGCCTATGGGTATTGTATGTCAACCAAATTATTCATTATTAAAAGAGGAGGCCTATTTGTTACAAAAATAAGAATGTCAGAAAAGGAGTATCCAGAAATATGTTGGTTGAAATTCAAAATTCTGGGAGTTTTTAAAGAACAAAATGAGGATCATTCGGGGAGATACATTTAATTCGATCAAAATGCAAAGAGGAGTCCTTGCCCTCCTAAAAGAAAACTCCTGGCAACGCCAAGGGGGAGTGGGAAAGTGAGGATAGATGAATAGATGGAGGGAGGGGATGACATGGAGAGGTGGTGATGGTGGTGAGGGGGGTGGGGGCTAGGGAGAGCAAACAGATAAAATGGGCTTGTGTCCTGATGGAAATATAAAATTAACAAAGCTGACGTTTACTGGAATAATAATTGAGCTTTTATTAATAATCCGGGACAATAATATAGGCATATCACAAGAATATTTAATTGAAACATGTTTAGAAGTATAATATTAGCGTATAGCTCATAACATAGGCCTAATTCCCATTGCATTGGTCATCGCCAAGAGATGTAATCCATGTTTATTCAAACTAAGCGCCTATTGTAATAAGTGTTACCAACAAACCACTTCAGCAAACAAAAGGGAGAAATTTGATGCAGTCGCTTTTACATACCCTTCTTTTGATCACCCATTGATACACTTCCCTAGTTTAAACAACAAGACGCTGTTGGTACAGAAGCCAATCTGACGTTCGCGTTGAAGTGAAGTTCAGCAAGAAATCGAATCGATATTTTTGAAGTTGCCGTTAAAGTTCCAGTAACTTCATTCCGCAAGCTCTCTAATATGGTGTTGCTTACGGGTAGACGCGGTATTGTTGGTCGAAGCAGCCAAAATAATCGATTTTCAATATCTAAATCAATATATTATTGAAAAAATAACACTTTGATGTTTTGCAAAAGTTTACACAAATCATACACTTTGGAAACTTGCTTGATTCATTGTTGTCAATGAGTTATGTACGTTTACAAAAGTGTTGTTGTTCCAGCCCTTTTATCTACTATTTCCATGTTACAACATAACTCAAGAACCAGAAGACCTACAAAAGTATATATGTGATATTTGAATTCTTCTACACACTCGCTATGAAATGATCAATGCAATTTTTGCCAAAGCTCACTAACATTCGCAAGATGCTGTGAACTACCAAATCGCAACAGTTTAAAATAGTTGTTATTCCTTAAAACCTTATAATTATGCTCGTGGTTAATTTCGGCCCGCCAAAAATCGCCCCACCCCTCTCTCGACCTGTCAAAAATCGCACCCCAATCGCAAAATTCCAATTTTCATTGCTTTGCCGTAGTGGTTCGACTCAAAAATAAAAGGGGATATATCTGACAGTAAAAGCTAACATTTTATGGCAAAGAAATGCTAATCTATTTTGTTTGAAAATGTTATAATATGGCTTTAAAGCGTTTCCGTACTGTTTTCCAAAGCCTTTTTAGAGCGTTTTATTAAAAGGCGCCCCATGAATGTGTGCCACAAATCGCTTGCCCCCCCCTTGTCGGCTGCCAAAAGTTGCTTGTCCGCGCTCCTTTCGGCTAGCAAACAATTTCTTGTCCCCCTCCCTCCCCAATTTTACCTTCCCACCAGGGCTCATAATTATTGCACAGCCCCTAATGCTTCCACATAGGCTAACTCCATGTTAAACTGCCAAAATAGATAGTGGGGTTCTTTAACTTTACCATAATGTTAATATATTAGCCTAAAATGGAGAGCAATCCTTCCCTGCAGTTATTACTAATATTATTTCAGCATTTTGGTAAGGAATAACAAAACTGTGACGGAAATCGTACATTATAGCTTTAACGAGCTACTACTAAAGGAGCCTCATTAGCCTCGTGTAGAATGCATAGCATGAGAATTTTTGATGGTGCCCGGTCGGCAACGGTCGCGATATTAAGTATTCATGAACCCGATCACGTGGTCTTATTTATTAGGTAGACATCGGCGCGATCAGGACAGGAAATACACGACCTGCTTTGTCTCATAAACAGTGGCGTACCGTGGCCGCTCCTACCCCGGGGGCTCAAGAAAATGTAAATTTTGCCGCCCCTGAATTGTGGCAACAGCCCGAAAAGGTTGATCCAATTTTTTTCCAGCCAGGATAGCCCTCGAAAATCTAAAAAAGCACTGAGCAAAAACCCCGGCGGGCTCGCACCCCCAAAGCCCCCTCAAAATACGCGAATGCATATCCCTGTTTTTATGAATGAAATTATGAGCTTTAATTGTAAATTAATAAAGCAACAACAAAGTATTTGTTTTCAAAACTCTTGCTGAAAAATCAATAACATCCCAAACTTTAATATTTCTCGACATGAGTAAGGTGTTTGACACGGTCGAAAGGAAAACCTTAAATCATAAATTAATTTAAGGCTTAAAAATCTGGATGAGCACGATCTCCATATTGGTCACAATTCTAGTGATGTCAAGTAAAGACAAGATATTATATTTCTTCACAGCAGACACAGGGGTCCACAGTTAAAGCCATAATATGTGATTTGCTCCACATCGAAATCCTCCATCCTGTTGAATTGATGTTTTTTGCATGATTGTAATGCCCATTGGTGTTCTAAAATACCACCTGAAAGACGAAGCCTGAAAGGAAGTGCTTAAATTACTGTAAATTTTTATATTAAATCCGGAGATCTCCATAAGGGACCGTTCACAAACACTTGTAAGGGGTGGGGGGGGGCTGATGCAAAAAAAAAATTGGGCCCCCTTTACAGACCTCGAAAATTTCGCCCCCCCCCCCTTTTTGACATAAAAATTATGGGTCAACCCCATAGAAAAGCATATAAACTCAATTTTCCAGGAAAATTTATGGTCATTTTTTTCAGGGCCCCCCCTTACGAGGGTCAAAAATTTTCAGGGCCCCTTTTTGCATCAGGCCCCCTTACAAGTGTTTGTGAACGGTCCGTAAACTCATAGTGACCACCCTTTCCCCACCATGACACACCTTACCACACCGTGACAACCCTCACCCCACCATGACACACTTTAATCCAACCTGACACCCCTTACCCACCCTGACACCCTTAACTCAACATAACACAACTTAACCCAACCTGACATGTGACCCCATTTATAACCTAATCCTGGCATCCCCTAACCAGCCATGACACCCCTTAAGCCACTATAACACCTCCTTAACTCACCCTAACACCCCTTATCCCACACTGACACCCCCTAATCCACAGTACACCCCAAAACAAACTTTAACTGTGCCCTGTGGTAAATCCGCGACCCTGGAGGTTTGAAATTTTCTTTTGGGGGTTGAGTTAGCAAACAAACTCATTAAGGGGTTAATCCCACCCTTACCCAAATAAAATGGGCCACAATAAGGATACCTGGAAGATTTCGGCGGTCGGTCACGTCGGTACGCCACGTTTTTCTGGATAGAACTCATCAATAGAAGTATTTTGGTGGTTAAATTATGAATTTTCAAAGTTTCCCATTCTGACCGGTCATTGAAACGAAATAAAATGACAAGGTCCAAAAATATCAATTGGGAGCAAAATTGGCATAAGCATATATTTACCTTTATATATTTCTTTATTTTAACATATATGCAAACATGAAACAAGCATATTGTGAAAGTATCAAAGGGTTTCTTATGAAATGGCACTTTACTAGTCAATGGCATAAATTATTTTTTCAAACCGAGGCATTGAAATCATGCATTTAGCGAACATTTGCCAAAAATCATCCAAGATGGCCGATATGGCACAATATCAAAATTGCACTAAGTCCAGGTAAACTTTTTTTTTCACAACCAAAAATTTCGATGTTATTGGGTTTAATATGACCAATTAGTAGGTGTATGCAAATTAAATATTAAGTGTCATTGAAGGTCATTGACTCATTCACAACAATAGAGGTTACCCACTTCACTCATCATGCTCATGTGTGACTTCTAACAAAAGGTGCTGGTTCCCGTAGTATTCCCCATTCAAAACAATTCAATACATGACCTCGGAGTTACATGCATGACTTTCGCGGGCTATTTTGAAACAGTTATGGTTGCACATTCAGGTACTTCTTTTAAAAGTTCTAAACAAGGTATAGCCAGCAGCAAGTTGTAGATGGTATGGGCCTAAATATAAGAAAACGTTTAGGGTTGAAATCAGGTGAAAAATACATCAAATGAGCACGAAACTTCACATTTATGTTCAGAAAGGTGTCTTCTTAGCATGATTCGAAAGGAGTATGGAAATTCCAAAGGGAAGCTGGTGATTTAATTTGTAACTCGAGATCTACTTGTTCAATATTTTAACCTTTTTACAGAGGGTATGATAGAGGTATTACTGGCAACTCTGCCAAATTTCAGTTCAGTAGGCCACGTTTTTCACCTGAAATTATTGACATGAATATTTTGTGCCATTCTTGAGCAGTGCTGAACTCAGCCACTGGTAATTAAGCGCACTGTGGCGATGGACCAATGTTGACTCGCACTAACAGGAAAATGAAATAAGTTATGTTGCTGTAATTTGCAAGATAGTTACAAAATATAATTGGCATTAACTTCCCCAATTTTTACAGAAAAATATTGAAAAATAAAAGAATGAGATCAATTTAGCAATGTCTGTGCAAGCAGTGCACAGTTGAGCTCCCTGCATGTCTATGGGAGTGTTCTAATCAAGTTGATGGTTCATTGGTCATCCCTACTATAATTATACTCGTATTATTGCATAGGCCTTTGTGTTTGAAGTCCTATGATTTATATAGTGGCAACATTTCAGGGCGTCCGTCGGACGGGTTGTCTGATGAATGGGACGAATTTTACACTACACTGATGTTTTTTTTGTTTGTTTTTTTTTGTTTTTTTTGTTTTTTGGAAAAGGGCCGACCCTGATTTTGGCCAATTTTGCGTCGGTCGGTGGAGGGCAAGCTAACATTTTGTTGGCCTAATAGTAGAATACCAACATGTAGTCAGTACAATATTCTGCAGAGAATCGTGTTCATGAAATTCACCATGCATCTTGGTGATAATCTCTATTCGGAAATAACCATGAAATCGACATTCCCTTTTAAAGGGAATTTTTACTTTCAATGCTCCGAGGGAACGCGGAAAATGTAAAACAGGGGAACTCGAAAAAAAAGTCGCATAAAAAAGTAAAACAAAAAACTCTCCTGGCGTAAATATTGAACGACCCCTAAGAACAATAATCGCTTATTGTAAATGTAATATTTCCCATTCTTGCCAACAGATGTATACGTGAAGGCAATCACAGAACAATTAAACTCAAGGATTTTTATCCTCGATGCTGGGCGAACAAGATGAGCAACTCCAGCAACAGTAGTAAGTTCAGCAACATTTGTTTTATAAAGAGTAATTTGAGGTATACTGAATTGAGGCCAGTATATAAGTTTTGTAATGACTTACTAAGTGAAGAGATTTCATACTTCTAGTCCAATAAAACAGTACTCACTGTGGACGTTTCGAAGTCTTGCAGACTTTTCAACACTGATGTTGTTGTGATGATCTTCTGTTTACCGCTGATGTTACAGGTTGCTTAGCAACGCGGTTGCCAGTTGGTTTTCCAAGAAGATCGTCAAATGCGTGAGTAAGATTGTATTGCCCCTCGTCCCTGTTCATGATGTTGTCTTGCTTCCTGATGTGAATTGCCTCCTTTATCCATCGCTTATATCTGTCCGCGTTGCTAAGCAACCTGTAATATCAGCGGTAAACAGAAGATCATCACAACAACATCAGTGTTGAAAAAGAAGTCTGCAAGACTTCGAAACGTCCACAGTGAGTACTGTTTTATTGGACTAGAAGTATGAAATCTCTTCACTTATTTATCAACAACAGTCCTGAGGAAAATGTTCAGTAATGACTTACTAGTTTGCGTTGCGTCAAATATTTGCAGAAAAAAAAACCGCAGCATGCCGCAACGTAAAAACGTCGGACTGTAAAAATATCATCTGTCGCCGTCGTCGTCGTCGTCGTCATCATCATCATCGCCATCATCACCATCGCCATTATTATCATCATCATTTTTTATTATTATTGTTGTTGTTGTTGTTGTTGTTGTTGTTGTTGTTGTTGTTGTTGTTGTTGTTGTTGCCGTCGTCGTCGTCGTCGTCGTCATTATTTATTATTATTATTATTATTATTATTATTATTATTATTATTATTATTATTATTATTATTATTATTATTATTATTATTATTATTATTATTATTATTATTATTATTATTATAACCAGGTCAATTTGGATTAGAACTACCACCTATATGCGTGTACATCAAACAGATATTAGACGAATATCCAGAAGGAGGTCAGATACTAAAAGTAAGTCATTAAAAAGATATTGGTTTATATTTGAAGGCCGAATTAAAAAAAAACTACTTTGCGTCTGACGTCAGGGAAAAGGCGCGCCGTGATTGGTTGCTGACCTGCGCAGTATGGCATTTTTGGTCTGGTTGACACGACGTCATACGCAAACAAGTCTTTATAATTCGGTCTTCAATTAAAATGTTACCTTTCGTGCAGTGAAGATTTAGATCTATACAAAATATAAATTTTGGAATTAAATTGTGAAGTTAATCTTTATAAAATATCAAACGGATTGGCGGTTATTATTATCATCATTTTTTAAAGGTCAAAATGCATTGATGCCGAAGTGCATCGAGCAGAGAAATAAAGTAATCAATTATTGCTAGCAGTCGCAAAGTACACATACAATGTAATTTCATTGAAATGCAACATAATCACGGAATTATTTAGCTTGATGTGAAAGGTCAAAAGAAATGAAGGTGCAATAATTATGTGTACCCCCGTTCTGGTGAATTATAGATTTTTTGGCAGGCCAAAGGGGAAGGGCAAGCATTTTTGGCAGGTCGAAAGGAGGGGGTTAAGCGATTTGTGGCAGGTCGAAAGGAGGGGGGGGCAAGCCGCGATTTTTGGCACAGATATTTTGGGCACTAATTCTATATTGCGCCCTAAAAATGTGTAGGAAAACGTTAGGAACACATTCAAATACGCAAAATGTCCTGCTCGCTGCGCACGCATTATATGATAAGACAATTTAAGGTTTTAAATTCGGGTTCCCCAAAATCTTGCATGTGTAAGGGGGGGCAAAGAATTTTTTGTCAAAAGGGCGGAAAAGGTTTTTTGGCATGTCACAAAGGGGGCAAAGATTTTTGGCACGGTCATAGGGGGGGGGGGGGGCGGGCACGCGATTTTTGGCAGACCATTTTGAATATTCACCACCTAATTATTGCACAGCCCCTAAAGAGAGTTCAATATTGTTACAGAAGTGGAAGGTCTATAAGTTCTACAGACAGCACTTCCCATAGAGGAGGATAGGAAGGAAATTTGGATTATAATCTTAACATTTTAACAGGAACTCCTCCAGAATGCTGATGATGCTGGTGCCCGGAAAGTCATCTTTCTCTACGACCAGACCCAGCACCCAACAGATCATCTATGTAATGATTCCTTGAAAAAGTTCAATGGGCCAGCACTCTATGCATACAATGACGCAACCTTTACGGACGAAGATTGGACTAACATCCAGAAACCTCAGCAGAGTGGAAAAGTTGACGATCCCACGAAGGTCGGACAGTTTGGTTTGGGGTTCATATCCATCTATCATATTACGGGTATGTATGCTTTAACAGTTCGCATCAGAGTCCTTTTCCACTTACCGATACACGACGCGACTTTATGCGTAATAGTCGGAAACACAAATTTCATTAATCACGTCGCCGTAAGTGGGATTTTTTTCGGGTTTGGAATAATGCTTAGAGATCTTGTAATGAATGATTTCCCCGATTATGGTACACTAGACATGCCACATATGAATGGTTTGGATACAAATCGATTCTCTTATATATCTACGCACAGTTTCCAACTCGATACACCCGAGTACACAAGCACAGCGAGTCTAACCTCTACAGTCTGTTTTTATACTACACGGTTGAGTGCATAGCATCATAAGAGCTGTGTGAGATCTAGCTGACTAGTGGAAAATACGGCATCTATGATTGATTTTTGTCAAAACCCCGAATGTTCCCTTCATTCAATCAGAAAAGTTTTTATTTCAAACGAAAGCTAACACTTCCCGCTAAGCATTTTTTTCATTCCGTCAACAGATGACGCAATTCAATATGAAAAATCTGTTGAAAACGACCTATTCAAGCACAATTTTTGACCAAAATGTAGGTTTTAAAATCTAAACCTAAAGTGTTCCTTACAATATTTTTCAAATTTTATGTCATTAAATGAAAGCGCACAATTATATTGTACATTATATTAGCTTCATTTCAATGAGCAATGACCAATTCTCTTCAAATTGCAAATCTTGTGCAAAACGTTTTTCGCCTGTTTTGTCATACGGTTGTAAATTCTATGAACTATGACTTTGCTAAAGAGCGCGTACAAATTGATATCTATGTCTGACGAAAACAGTATCAGGTGCAACGTAATGAAGCGTACATATCGCTTACCATGCGTATTTGCATTCTTGGAACAACAACATTTTATTCCTTCTGTTTACTGGTTTGATATTTCAGATATGCCGAGTGTTCTTAGCGGGGAAAATGTTGGATTTTTTGACCCACATGAGACGCATTTTGTGAGATTGGATCAAGAAGAAGGTGTAGTAGATAAGAGAGGTAAATGGTGGCGTATTTCAAATGAGCTCTTACAATCTGAGTTCAAAGGTCAATTTGTTCCATTTTTTAACCAAATTTTTGGATGCAGTGAGAAAAATTTTCAAACAGGAAAATATCCAGGCACCATTTTTAGGTTTCCCCTCAGAAATGAAGAGTCAAGAATTAGTTCGGTTCTTTATGACGACGCTAGAATTGCCGATTTATTCCAGTCTTTTCAAAATGATGCTGAGATTTCACTACTGTTTCTCAAAAGCGTCGAGTCAGTCTCAGTGTTTGAAAAGAAGAATGACGGCAATCCAAATGCCAAGTTACTCTTTAACGTAGAGGTATCTTCCGACAGTCGCTCACCCTTGCAATCAGAAAGATCAGAATTTATCAGGAAGAGTAAAGTAATGCTGCGATCAGACAGCACTAACGAAACTGCAGATACTAGCCGGAGTCATGTTCAGATAAAAGGTCTATCGCAATCGCATGAGAATACCAGTACTGATTACATCATCGTGAATGTTCTAAGAAGAAGTACCGGTTTGCAGTTGCTGCTGAAGGACAAGGACGTTAACTATTTGCCTTGGGTTGGAGTTGCAGCTAAAACCACTACTGTTACTGAAGGTAGAACATTCTGCTTCCTGCCTCTTCCTGAAGGCGAACAAACGAATTTGCCAGTTCATGTGCATGGGTACTTTGGACTCGGCAAAAACCGACGTAGCATCAAATGGCCCGATCATGACTCTGAACACGACAAACTCGCCATATGGAATAAGCAGCTTGTTGAGGATAATTTACCCGTAGCTTATGCAGAGATATAGTCAAAGAAGCTATCAGGCACAATTTACCATCGGAAATGGTATACCAGTTGTGGCCAGAAGAAGTGGACCGTCTTGACGGAGCATGGGAAAAGGCTTTCAAAACTGCGGTGAAGCAACTCGGCGGAAAGACAATCTTATACGCGAAGGCTGCCGGTGGTGAATCATGGAGAACTCCAGCTGAAGTATATGTTGACACGGACCAGGATCCCTTGATTCAGAAGGTGTTGACTCATGACAAGAAGCGAGGACATCCAGTTGTGCACGCACCTTTACATGTAGTACGAGCCTTAGAGTGGGGAGGAGTCAACGTTAGAAAGGTAACACCTGCTCTTATCAGGGAAGTCGTCAGGAATGATCCTCTAAAATGGTTGTCAAGGGAGGAAAAAATGTCTCTACTTCAGTATATCCTGCAAGACCACAGGTTCTCGGATTTGAAAGGTGTACATCTGCTTCCGCTACAAAATCATCAATTTACTGCATTCTCCAGCTCCAAACGTTCCATACCCATATATCTGCAGGACAAAGCTATCCCGATCAACATTTTCCCCAACATGGAATCACGATTTTGTTCTAATGAATGTCCCGTTGAGCTGACTTGCACTAACGCCATATCAGCTACTCAACTGAGAAGACTGTATACAAGTGATGTACCTTCTATGCTTAAAGACAACTTGCCTCCCAACTGGGTCAATGGAACCGGTGTTGTCATCTGGAAATCAGGATCAAGATCACAACCTCTACAAATGGATTGGCTGAAGAACCTCTGGACATGGCTTCGGTGTAGTGCAGTATCACTGGATGATCTCAACAATCTCCCTCTTATCCAACTACAAGAAACCGATGGTATGGTGCATCTTGCACGACTTCGTCAGAACACATTGATATACAACAAGGACACTAGATACAGTGACTCGCGTAAGCTGCTTTCGAATAGTATTTGTTCGTTTCTTGAATCCCTTGGAGTTGTTGTGTTCAAGGAAGATCTCCCAGAATGTGTAGTTCAGCATGGAGATATCTCAACATACATACGCCCTGGAAACGGAGAAGGTGTTATGTACATACTGGAAAATCTTGGGGAAGCAAAAGACCTGCCGCACGAGGTAGCACAAGCATCAGCAGACCTGAAAGACGAGCTTGCTTCACTTCTTTCCACGGAGATCCAGTCTTTCCCGCCGAAGTGGTTAACAATTATCCGTCAATTGCCAATCTTCAAAGCAACCAACGGCGGGTATGTGACATCAACAGAATGTAAATACGCGGTACCGTCGGGGCTCTACGGCATTCCGATCCAAACAAAACAACTCCAGACTCCATTTGTAATATTAGATCACGTGACTACTGGACTATGTACAGCGTTACGTATACAAACGTTAAGCAAGTACAATTTAGTGAAATTGCACGTACTTCCACAGGTAGATGGTCATTCTGTCTATAGCAAGGAAGAATGTGACAGGCTGATGACATGGGTATTAGAAGAAAATACTGCATTTGATAACGACGTCAAAAACGTGAGATTTCTTCTAACTTCAAGTCAGACATATTCAAGTCCTAGTGAGTTGTTTGTGCCTGACAGTAAGTTACTGGTGAAGTTGTTCCAAGATTCTCCAGTTTTTCCAACTGGTATCTACGCTACCGGAAGGCTACTAAACCAGCTAAAGAGAATGCTGAAATCAGAATCACAAGTAACAACAGATGAGCTATTTGACTTAGCAAAGGAAATAGAGAAGACCGGCGATCAGTCAAGGAGCAGAGCGTTTCTGAAGTATATTTCCCGATACTCCTACATTCTTAAGTATGTCCTTAACTTTCGAGGACGATACGGGTTACTAGGGTCTCGTCTCAACGACATAGCATGGGTGTCAGGGGAGTACACGCGACCGCCAACGTACCAGCCTCTGCCCCTTGGTATGGCACGTCCCAGAGGCTCCACAAACCAAACCAAGTCAAACTTATTGAGGCAGCACCACTTGTAGGATCTGTAGCGCCACTTCTTGATTTGAAGGAACATGATGATGCCTTTTCAAAGTTTTTTGGATGGAATCAAAACTTGACGTCAGCTTGTTCAGTGAATGATGTAGCCACACACTTAATAAACCTGCACAGATGTACAAGTTCTACACGTTACATGGGTCCGATGGTTGAACAGATCTACAAGTATATGGCTGACAAGTGCTCATATGATACTCAACATCTGGAAACATTCCGAGAATTGTTACAAGCCAAGTCGTGGGTGTGGCATGGAAGTGGCTTCACAACACCAGACAAGGTAGCATTTAACAGCAGCATTCAGCTTGGAAACCTGAAAGCTCCTTTGTTTGTGGTCCCACCACAATTGCAAGATGATGAACACAAGCAAGTCATGACCATGCTGATGAAGTTAGGTGTGAAAGAATCTTTTGCTGCAGAAGACTTCCTAAATATCTTGAAGAATCTACAACAGTCTCACAACGACATGGCTCTTAGTAATACCGATATGGCGGTTGTACTGGATATTATCAAGGCCCTGACCTCTTATGAAGACCTGACCACAATACGTGATCAAATTCTCGTTCCTGACGTTCATGGAGTGCTGCGACCATGTGCAAAATTAGTCTACAATGGGGACACCGAATATGAGGATGAGGATTCAACACCTGACAGTTTCGAGGGATTCATGTACAAATATGACAGTATAACTAATCATCAAGCCAGACTGCTCGGAATCAGAACCTGCCGAGATATTCAACATGATCAGTGTTCAGTTGATGAAGGATTTGAACACCCGTTCGGGCAACGTGAGAAGTTGACTACTCGCTTGAGAGGGATTTTATCAGAATACTCTCATAATCCTGATGTGCTGAAGGAGCTTCTTCAGAATGCTGACGACGCAGGAGCATCTGAAATACATGTGGTGTATGATCCAAGAAAGCATGATGGTGCCAAGATAGCAGGAGAGTCTTGGAGACATATTCACTCACTACCAGCAATATGCGTCTACAATGATAAGCCATTCACAGAAGAGGACATCAAAGGTATCCAAAATGTTGGCGTTGGTGGGAAAATCTCTGATACAACAACAACTGGTCGTTTTGGTATTGGATTCAATGCCGTGTATCTGCTCACAGATTGCCCTACATTTCTAACTCAGAATAAGAAGAAGCTGTGTGTTTTTGACCCGCATGTCAAATATGTTCCTCGTGCTACAATGGCAAAACCAGGGAAGTTATACACCAACGATGACCGCAGTGGAAATCGAAGATTTCTGGAAACTTATCCCGACATGACGCAAGGATATCTTCAGGAGTTCAACGAATTTGATCTTGAGAAAGGCACAATGTTTCGATTTCCTCTTCGACCTCACGGCACAGAGTCTGAGATTTCAGATAAATGTTACGGCACTGACCAAGTCAAAGATATACTTGTAGATTTTCAGAAGGTGGCTGAGGAAGCTTTGCTATTTCTGAACAACATAGCGAAGATATCCATTTCTGAGATCGATCAACGGACCGGTAAACTGAAATTAAAGTATCGTGTTTCAGCCAATATTTCACCACAAGACAGGGCAAAACGACACGAACTCGGCACACATCTGAAAGAGTACAAGAACGTGTCAATCAAAGAAATACCTGTAATAAATCGTGTATACACCATCAACATGACTGACTCAAACAAGAAAAAAGAATCATGGATGATTTCGCAGTCTATTGGTCTGGATCAGTCTGCGGCAACAACCCAAGAGGACTGCGAAGCAGGCGAATTTATGACGAAAACATATCTGCCTAGAGGAGGAGTTGCTGCATGTATACATGGTGGTGTGTCTGGCAAAGCCTTCTGTTTCCTGCCGCTACATATCAACACAAATCTACCAGTTCATGTGAATGGTACATTCCGGCTTGATCATTCTCGTCAAAATCTCAAAAAAGGCGACAAAGATCCGATACACAAATGGAATAAGTTGCTGGCGATGTATGTTATCGGGCCAGCTTATGCACACCTCATTGTTGCGGCTATGAGGATTTTCCAAAAGTCAATGCGCTTAGATGAAGCCAGTCAACAGTTCCGTTGTTGGAAGTATGATAAGTTGTTTCCAAACATGACGTCGACGTACTCTATGCCTCATGATATCTGGAAACTCGTTGGCATTTCGGTTTTGAAGTACATAGATATGAAAGACCTGAAAGTCCTGCCAGTTATCAAGAATTATAACGGTAAAACAAGCCAATTTACCGTTGTATGGTTTAGTCCAAAAGGGCGTACCGGCGATCCCTCAAACATGACAAGCGGTGCGTTCTTTGATGATTTGTCCAAGCTTGATACCTTTTCAAGCGAGGGTGCCAAAAGAGTGTCGTCTGCTTTCAGGATTTTCTTACGGGAAATCGGGTTCAACTTGATATCCTGTAGCGAAAGCATTGGCAAGTCTTTCAAAGCTGAAGATGTTGGTGTAGAAGCAGAATTCATTTCTCCCCAATGCTGTGCACAATATGTCAAAAAAACGCTGACTCATGGGTTACCGCGCAGAATAGATGATACACCCTTCATGAATGCATATGCTTTCAAAATTGTAGTGGAATATTGTCTAGATGGGATAGGCAAGGTTGAGGACCTACAAGGTCTAGCTTTTCAACTGGATGGACATGGTATATTAGACGTGTTTTCAACACGTGACCCAAAGTACTTATCATTTAATCATTCACTTCTGCCAACCCTTCAAGGTCTATTTCTTGACGCTGATGTTGTTGCTCTCTTGTACAAGTGGGCGGACAATATCAACAAAAAGGAAGAAACTAAAAGAGCAGAAGATAAAGCAAAAGAAAGCAAAGAAAGGGCTGGAGGAAAAGATACAGGAAAGAAAGGTAAGCAAGAAAGTGAAGGCAGAAAAGGTACATCAAAGCAAGAAGGTGAAGTAGGAAATGAGAGAGAAAAGGAAAGTGAAGGAAGAAAAGGTAAAGCAAAGGCAAGTAAAGACGAAGGAGGAGAAGTTACAGCAGAGGAAAAGAAAGAATGCAGTAAAATGGATCTCTACCAAGCCGGCATACTAAAAGAGTTCACCATACACGAGTTGGCGAAATTTATGCATACGAATTTTCCGCCAAATTGGAAAAATCCACCACATCATCTGCAGTGGTTGCAACTAAGTAGAGAAAGTCTCCCACAAGCCTACTGGTTACAAAGTCTTTGGAATTACGTTTACCTGTTGCACAATGGCGACAACCCTTGTGATCTGCAAGCTTTGGCTGACTGGCCTATAATTCCGACTACATCCGGGTATCTTGTGTCACTTAGTATGTCCAAATCTGTCATGTTTCCTGATGATTTTATCAGTAGTGGCAGACGCCTACTGGGAATACTTCAGAAACTCGACTGTCCGGTGGTGGACGAAAAGGGCATAACGGGTCCGCACTATCTCACCCACTCAAAAAGCTTGAGTATCAAAGCTATTCTGCGAAGGTATTTGGTTGGACCGAATAACCGCAGTGAGATTCTCGAGCTTATCAAACACATGATTGAAAAGGAGGGGAAAGCAATCGTGCCAGGCAAACTAAATGACGATGAATGTGACACACTGCTGCAATACTTCCAAGAAGGAGATGAAAAGTTATCTGCTGATGAAATCCAGACTATTAAGCGGCTTCCACTGTTCTGTCTAGTCAAGACTGGATCAAGAGAGAGCATTCACACCGACTGTTACACTATAGAAGAAGACATCAACCAATCTGCAACTTTGGAATTGGTGGAATCCACTGCAAGTATCACATTCCTGAAGCACAACAAGCACTTGGAAAAATTGTATGAAGTGCTAGGTATAGAAAGAATTACATTGCCACGTATCTACATGAAATTCATTCTTCCAGAAATGAAGCGATGTTGTCTCAATGATAAGTTACGGCATGCAGTATTCATACGAGATGAAATTATTGCACAATCTTCAGAAGAAGAAAAGGAGCAAATTTACAAAGATCTAAGCCAAGTTGCATTCATCGAAGATCAGAATGGAGAGGTGCGGTCAGCAAACTCTTTCTTCGATCCGAACAACTATTTTTTCTCAGCACTACTGGATCCCATTCAACTACTACCTCAGAATTTCCGTGCAGATGTATGGAATCAATTCCTGATTGACATTGGTTTGAAGCATTCAATGACTAAAGACATTCTCATCATGTTAGCAAAGAGAATTGAAGAGAAAGCAAATACATGCATACATGTAGGGTCAGAAGAAATTAATGACTTGACAAGCATATCATTCAAACTCATAGAAGAGCTGCAGAGGAATGAAGATCTCCTGGATGAAGACACCCTAATGGGCATATCCGAAATCAGGTTCGTACCTTCTGTAAGAATCGATCCTCAAAATGGTATCACAACGACTGTAGAACCAAGTGACTTTATCTGCTTTCGAGAGTCTATTCCAGAGGCCTATAAAGATCTAACGTGGACAGTTGCCCCTCTGATCGCTTCATCTGGCGTTCCGAAGGAGATATTCGCATTACATAGCAATAAGAAACCTTGGAAAAAAATTGGAGAGATCAACATCCACAAGCATTTAGGAATAGCGACAGTGCCAGATCTAAAGATCGTGATGAAACACGTGAAGCTATTATGTACACAAATTAAGGCAGCAGAGCAAAATACTTTTGAAGAGAATGGCGAACTGGATGACCAAGCGAGACTAGAGTATTTTCAAACAATCCCAACGATAATGGAGTATTTGGAGAACAAGCTTGACGGTAATGAGACACAGATCAAAGAGGAACTGCAGCAGACGCCCATATGCACCGTAGGGGATAAAAGGGACAAGCTTGTGAGAGCAAATCAACTTGCTGAAGACATAGATAAATCCTCAGAAGACCATCTGAGACCTTACCTCTACCGTTCTCCTCGCCATCTTGGCGGTTTTGACAACCTCCTGTGTGTCCTTGGTGCGGAGAAGGAACCCACCTTTCTACAATTAGCCAATGTGTTGGAAGAAATACACGATAGATGTAGGGATGGACCTATGAATGAGAGCGAAAAGAGAAGTGCATACGCTGCTGTCAGAAACATGCTCATCTTGTTTTCAAAGAGAGGAGACAACAATCAAGATGATCTAGGCAATGACGTAATCCTTTATCTGCCCACAACAGAGAACAAGCTTAGACCATCTTCGAGTCTTCACTACACCGATCTTGATGAGATAGAGTCTGTAGGCAAAGAACAAGATATCGAGTTGGTTGCCTCTGTGAAAGCAATGTTTTATGACTTCGAGTATTCCATCCCAATAAGTGTGACAAATTATTCAGAGCTGATTGAGTTATTGCCAACACATCTTCGTCCAGAGAAGCTCGTGACACAAGAGAAACCATTAGACACCAATATTCATTGCAGTGGAGGCACTCAGTGCTCAATTCTACAACAAATGAAGGAGCTAGTGCATTCAGATGACTTGCAAATAATCCTACTCAGGATTATCTACCATCAAACAAGCAAATATCCAAGCGAAGAAAAGCAACAGAAAATTGCAGATTTACGCAAGTTTGATAGCTTTGTTTGTGTGCAAGAATTGAAGACAGCATTCTTTGATAGTAGCGGAAAGCGTATAAGTGACAGATCTCGATCAAGGGATATATTGCTGTCTTCATCCGGCGTAGATAGTCAGGACTTTGTTATTCATATTGGTCACACAGATATCTCTGAAGATACAGAGAGCGGCTCGATATTTTTTCTTCCGTTGGCTCAAAGCATCGATCGGATTTGCAAGTTAGGGCTGGACCAGTTCCATGTGTGTATATTGAAGGACATCCTCATAGCTTCACCTATCCAAAGAAAGAGAGTCCTTGAAGCATACAAAGTTCCAGAATATAGACATCTAATTAGCGAAAGTCCAGGCTCCATCATTCCAGAAGATGTTTGCCGCCTTCTTGAACATGACATTTCTCATAGGTTCCAGGTTGGAGAAATGGCAGCTTATCAGAAGTCCGCACATGATGACGACAATGGTGATGATGATGATGATGATGTCTATTTTATCTACGTCAAAATTCTGGAAAGTATTCCTCCTGCTGATGACAGGACTGAAGAATCAAAAGGTGTGAAAAACGTTGGCCTTTTTTTCGGCATTTTTCGACGGAAAAAAGCCGGCGAATCAAAAAGTCATCACTGGAGGTATAAAATAGACATAGGTGGACTTGAGCCCATTGTTGTCAGTGCAGACAAGCTGTTCAAATTCAGGCGATCTGCAGAAGTCCCGGCAGATCAAGAACACTCTGATACTGCTGAAGCCACAATCAATTCTGGAATCCGAAGTAAATTGTCAAGGGCCATCCCTTTGTCATACAGCGACATATCAACACCTGACCCAGTGAAGGCTAATTTATGGCGAAGGCAAGCTTGGGAAGATTTTAAAACGGTGAAAGTGATATTTGAGAGCAACTGCGCAGCATCGTTAGCGTGGCAAGCTTTCATTCTTCATCAAGCTGCTGAGAAAGCTCTAAAAGCGGTCATCTTTCAACTGCATGGCACTCAAACGATGAGTCACAATTTGTACGCGCTAGTATCTGACGTGAATGCTCATACAGCAGGTGCAGAA
Organism: Amphiura filiformis; assembly: GCF_039555335.1. Taxonomy (NCBI): domain Eukaryota; kingdom Metazoa; phylum Echinodermata; class Ophiuroidea; order Amphilepidida; family Amphiuridae; genus Amphiura; species Amphiura filiformis. Next base: position 45,651,264 of record NC_092645.1, on the reverse strand, counting down.
CATGCCACGAAGTTGAGGGATCCAGTCCGTCAACTGCTGCAACTAGGATGTGATGCAATTCGACCTCGCTATCCACAATATTCACAAACAACTGGAGCAGTCTATGAGGAATTGCCATTTAATACATCAAAGGCGCTCGAAGTTTGTGAAAGCATTCTTGAAATTGCAGATGAAATTCTCGGCAACTCCGATTAATTTTAGATTTATATTAAATTTATTAAAAATACTAACAACAAGGTCAAAATGTGTTAAAAGATTAGCTGAGCACATTTAAAAGATGTTGTTTGAAAGCGTTTAATGGTGATCAGCATCGACCGTGCTGCACTGCACCATTAGCTAACCCTGTTTGCCGCCCTCTTTTGCTTACTTTTCACGCTGAACACCATTAAAAAATGATATGCTGCCCTCTAGAGCTAAATCACTGATCCCTTGTTCTCAAATGTATAAATCATGCGTAAAATGAATTTAACAAATAGACGAATCTGGACTCGGCTGTCTGCCAAACTCATAATGATAATATGCAACAACTTTTTGGGTTGCATCTATTGTAACTACTCAAATATGTATATAGATGTATAAAAATTCAAATAGGTAGTCGAGTTTCATGCCAAAAGGGCAATCGTCATATGACACAGTGAAATGCTTTGGAGGAACAACCATCAATGTGAATGAATATACATTCCATGGTGTCAACACAGCCAAAGTCTATCCCAGAGTCATCAGAGATAGTCAGAAAGTGAGTAAAAAGTTGTTATATAGATGTATTATATGGAAGACATGACCTCTATAATCTTCCACACGGTGTAGATTGAAATGGAGTCGCCCATTCAGGTAACCCTATTTGAAATTCACACTCCCTGTGTGGAAGATTAAGGTCATGTCTACTACAGAGGGTGTCTGGATTTCAACTAGAATAGCTCATTATATATAACGTCTCAATATGATTCAAAAAGTTGCTAATATTCTTCTCTGTATCAAATTTTGGGCGAATACTATGTACATCAAAGAAATTGTTTGTTTAATAATTTGTAAAGATTTCATGGATGGTGGCAAACGTACTTTGTATAGATGAGTTGACTTCTGACGCCAATGCCTGGCAGTATGCGCACGCATCATCACTATTTCCATTGTCTTTTTGCCTAGTAGTATGCGCGCGCATCATATTTTGTTTAGGGCTTGTGTTTTTAAAACTCCCGCCACATCACAATAAGGCTATTGAATAGTGTAGTGGTTGCATGGGGTTCACTCAAGTATATCGATATACCAGTCCCTTGCCTTTGTTGATAAACATTGAGGTCAACTCATCTACAGATTTCATTATTATTTTGTATAGATTTCATGAATAGTGGTACCATTTGAATTGTATTTCTTAACCATTATTATGCTACTTCATAGCACTTTTGTGATCATTTTAGCTGATATTTTGCTCTACTCGTATAGTAGCAAGTTACTGGATATTCAAAATTTTAAGTGCAGTTTATTATTAATTTTGGTCCAGGCTAACAATTTAACCTGAACATAATGAAAGCTAAACTGGTGTTGTTTAGAACACGGCAAGGCAAGCTCTTATCTGTCTGAAAAGAAAAGAGTGGAAAGGTATAACCAATTAGGAGTTACCTTTGATTCACATCTATCATGATGATTGGATAAATATTTGAATTACTTCAAACATATCTAGGCGCATAGGAGTTTTTCGTAGAGTGAATACCTTCCATGGAAAACTGTCAAATCAGTTTCAAAAGCCCTTGTTTTGACTGTGCAGTTTTGATTCATGTTTGATTTATATAATATCTACATCTATATTCTTATTATCATGTATATATACATACTATGTATTACATAGTCTTCCACTGACACTGTTAATATTTGTATTAAAATAATGTACTATATCAATTCTCATACAGTAGAATATTCACTTTGTATTACAGGATTGCCTTTATTCAGTACTTGACAAATAATATTTGTCAAAAAAACAATACAGACAAGTATGCAAAAGACAGTAAATGGATCGAAGTGTGGGATCACAGTTGTTTGTTGGTATTGACGTATTGACCAATTTTGCTTTGAAAAGTTCAAAATGATTATGTAACTAAAACATACTAGTACTTGACAAGTTGACAAGTATAAATGTCTTGAAATGATTACAAACATTTCTCATGACTTCTTAATATCTATGTATCAAATTTTGGGTAAATACATCGCATGTATATCATAAAGAAATATAGCTAGGAATGTAGTTGTAAATATTTCGTTAATGTGTTAATTTAATGAACGCTGAGACGAATATATTCGTCTCAGATGAACGTTAGCAAATTTAGGTACTTGAGAGTATACCATTTAAGTCGATACTTGCATTTTTATACCCGCATGCGAAGCATGGACGGGTATATTGCCATTCTGTGGTTATACCCGCATGCGAAGCATGGACGGGTATATTGTTATCCTGTGGTTTCTTATACCCGCATGCAGCGCATGCAGGGTATCTTCCCATTCTGTGGTTTCTTCTCCATCTCCTTCTCCTCCTTCTCCTTCTCCTCCTATCAAACACATCATTCTGTCAAGGCTAGCGCTAAAACTACAAGGGCCCCAGGGTCCATATGTGATACACTTATGGGCCCTACCCCGTAGATGTGCCTTTTGCCCATCCCGGCCCCAGAGGTCAAAGGTCACGGGCCCCAGGGGCCCAAATGTAAAAAACACAAACCATGCCGTTTCTCATCAGATGGAGCAACCTCAGGGCCGTGAGTTGGTACACTGATAGCCCCAGGGGTACTCTATAAATACAAGTATACATGAACCCCATATGTTATATATTATGGGCCCCAGGGCCCCAAATGTTAAAAATAAGGGGCAACAGATTGACAAGCCTAGCTCTAAAGCTACAAGGGCACTAGGGCTCATATGTTGCACATGTATAAGCCCTAAATTGTAGATGTGCCTTTTGCCCATTTTGGCCCCAGATGTACAAGGCTAGAGGCCCCTGGGGCCCAAAGGTTAAAACAAAGGGCCGGCCGTTTCTCAGCAAATAAAGTAGCTACAGGGCTCAGATTTGGTACACAGATAGGTCTTCAGTATTATATTGTCATATGTATATATGAACCCCATATGTCACATAATATGGGCCCCTGGGCCCCAAACGCTAAAACATAGGGCCGGCTGTTACTCTGTAAATAAAGCAGCTTTAGGGCTCAGAGTCAGTACACATATTGCATCTTAAAATCACATTGTTATATGTATATGTGAGCCCCATATATTACATTATATGGGCCCCAGGGCCCCAAACGCTAAAACATAGGGCCGGCCGTTACTCAGTAAATAAAGCAGCTACAGTGCCCAGCTTGAGTCTACTGATAGCACTAGAGAATTAAACTTCAACATATGTCCATGGACCTCATAAGTCAAATATTATGGGCCCCAGGGCCCCAAATGTTAAAACAAAGGGCCGGCTGTTTCTCATCAAATAAAGCAGCTTCCGGGCTCAGAATTTGTACACAGTAGCACCTGAGAATTATATTGTTACTAACACCCCAATACCCCCTCCCCCACACACGTAGGACTAAACAGACATATCCGTATTATAATTATTAATATAATATTTGGAAATACCAGCGTGAAGCCTTAAGGTTGTTCCAGTTAAATTACATACCCATTGGCTGTTCCATTTAATTTACATACTCCCTCTGAAATGGTCCCAAAATAGGCTGTTCCGTTTAATTTACATACTCCCTCTGAAATGGCTGTTCCATTTAAGTTACATACTCCCTCTGGAATAGTTTTCCCCTAATCATATTGTATAGCATCACTGTGAATAAGAGAGACTGAAAACGGCAATCTATGGAGAGACAACTCCCTGGGAGGGGACTTTTACAAGTTCTTTATTTGCACGAGAGTGGAGCAAATAAGGACTGTAAGTTTGGGTACACCGATAACATGCGGGTATAGCCGTATTTGTGTACAAATATATAGCCTTCTAGTGTGGTTTCTTCTTCTTCTCCATCTTCTTCTTTTCCTATCAAACACATCATTCTGTCAAGGCTAGCGCTAAAACTACAAGGGCCCCAGGGCCCATATGTGGTACACTTATGGGCCCTACCCCGGAGAAGTGCCTTTTGCCCATCTTGGCCCCAGAGGTCAAAGGTCATGGGCCCCAGGGGCCCAAATGTGAAAATACAAAGCACGCCATTTCTCATCAAATGAAGCAGCCTCAGGGCCCTGAGTTGGTACACTGATAGCCCTAGGTGTACTCTATATTTACAAATATACAAGAGCCCCATATGTTATATATTATGGGCCCCAGGGGCCCAAATGTTAAAATATAGTGCAACAGATTGACAAGCCTAGCTCTAAAAGTACAAGATCGCTAGGGCTCATATGTGGCATATGTATAGGCCCTAGGTTGTAGATGTGCCTTTTGCCCATTTTGGCCCCAGATGTACAAGGCTGGGGGCCCCAGGGGCCCTAATGTTAAAACAAAGGGCCGGCTGTTTCTCAGCAAATAAAGTAGCTACAGGGTTCAGACTTGGTACACAGATAGGTCTTTTAGTATTATATTGTCATATGTATATATAACCCCCATATGTCACATAATATGGGCCCTGGGGCCCCAAACGCTAAAACATAGGGCCGGCCGTTACTCAGTAAATAAAGCAGCTACAATGCCCAGCTTGAGTCTACTGATAGCACTTGAGAATCATACTTTAATATATGTACATGAGCCCCATAGGTCATATATATTGGGCCCCAGGGCCCCAAATGTTAAAACAAAGGGCCGGCGTTTCTCATCATATAAAGCAGCTTTATGGCTCAGAGTTTGTAAACAGATTGCACCTGAGAATTTTATTGTTATATGTACATATGAGCCCCATATATCACATAATATTGGCCCCAGGGCCCCACACGCTAAAACATAGGGCCGGTCGTTACTCAGTAAATAAAGTAGCTACAGTGGCCAGCTTGAGTCTACTGATAGCACTAGAGAATTATACTTCAACATAATTATGTACATGGGCCTCATAAGTCAAATATTATGGGCCCCAGGGCCCCAAATGTTAAAACAAAGGGCGGCCGTTTCTCATCAAAGAAAGCAGCTTCCGGGCTCAGAATATGTACACAGATAGCACCTGAGAATTATATTGTTACTAACACCCACACACCCATCCACCCCACACACGTAGGACTAAACAGACAGATCGTATTATATCATAATTGGAAATACCAGCGTGAAACGTTAAGGCTGTTCCAGTTAAATTACATACCCATTGGCTGTTCCATTTAATTTACATACTCCCTCTGAAATGGCCCCAAAAAGGCTGTTCCGTTTAATTTACATACTCCCTCTGAAATGGCTGTTCCATTTAATTTACATACTCCCTCTGGAATAGTTTCCCTGAATCATATTGCATAGCCTCACTGTGAGCAAGAGAGACTGACAACAGCAACCTATGGAGAGTAAGAGAGACGACTCCCCTGGGAGGGGACTTTTACAATTTCTTTATTTTAAGTGCTACGACGCGACAGTGCAACCTACATTCAATTAAAGCTTGTGACTTGGACTTTCACTTTTTACACATACAATTTCTTTATTTTAAGTCCTCAGCAAATAAGGACTGTAAGTTTGGGTACACCGATTACATGCGGGTATAGCCGTATTTGTGTACAAATATATAGCCTTCTAGTTCTCCTTCTTCTCCTTCTCCTTCTCCATCAAACACATCATTCTGTCAAGGCTAGCGCTAAAACTACAAAGGCCCTGGGGCCCATATGTGGTACACTTATGGGCCCTACCCTGTAGAAGTGCCTTTTGCCCATCTTGGCCCCAGAGGTCAAGGTCACGGGCCCCAGGGGCCCAAATGTGAAAATACAAAGCACGCCGTTTCTCATCAAATGAAGCAGCCTTGGGGCCCTCAGTTGGTACACTGATAGCCCTAGGGGCACTCTATATTTACAAATATACAAGAGCCCCATATGTTATATATTATGGGCCCCAGGGGCCCAAATGTTACAATATGGTGCAACAGATTGACAAGCCTAGCTCTAAAAGTACAAGATCACTAGGGCTCATACATGGCATATGTATGGGCCCTAAGTTGTAGATGTGCCTTTTGCCCGTTTTGGCCCCAGATTTACAAGGCTAGGGGCCCCAGGGGCCAAAATGTTAAAACAAAGGGCCGGCCGTTTCTCAGCAAATAAAGTAGCTACAGGGTTCAGATTTGGTACACAGGTAGGTCTTTAGTATTGTATTGTCAAATGTATGTATAAACCCCATATGTCACATAATATGGGCCCCAAGGCCTCAAACGCTAAAAGATAGGACCGGCCGTTACTCAGTAAATAAAGCAGCTACAATGCCCAGCTTGAGTTTACTGATAGCACTTGAGAATTATACTTCAACATATGTACATGAGCCTCATAAGTAAAAAAATATGGGCCCCAGGGCCCCACATGTTAAAACAAAGGGCCGGCTGTTTCTCATCAGTTAAAGCAGCTTTAGGGCTCAGAGTTTGTACACAGATTGCACCTGAGAATTTCATTGTTATATGTACATATGAGCCCCATATACCACATAATATGGGCCCCAGGGCCCCAAATGCTAAAACATAGGGCCAGCCATTACTCAGTAAATAAAGCAGCTACAGGGTTCAGATTTGGTACACAGATAGGTCTTTAGTATTATATTGTCATATGTATATATAATCCCCATATGTCACATAATATGGGCCCCAGGGCCCCAAACGCTAAAACATAGGGCCGGCCGTTACTCAGTATATAAAGCAGCTACAATGCCCAGCTTGAGTCTACTGATAGCACTTGAGAATCATACTTTAACATATGTACATGAGCCCCATAAGTCATATATATTGGGCCCCAGGGCCCCAAATGTTAAAACAAAGGGCCGGCCGTTTCTCATCAAAGAAAGCAGCTTCCGGGCTCAGAATATGTACACAGATAGCACCTGAGAAGTATATTGTTACTAACACCCACACGCCCATCCACCCCACACACGTAGGACTAAACAGACAGATCGTATTATCATAATTGGAAATACCAGCGTGAAGCGTTAAGGCTGTTCCAGTTAAATTACATACCCATTGGCTGTTCCATTTAATTTACATACTCCCTCTGAAATGGCCCCCAAAAGGCTGTTCCGTATAATTTACATACTCCCTCTGAAATGGCTGTTCCATTTAATTTACATACTCCCTCTGGAATAGTTTTCCCTGAATCATATTGCATAGCCTCACTGTGAGTAAGAGAGACTGACAACAGCACCCTATGGAGAATAAGAGAGACGACTCCCTGTGAGGGGACTTTTTACAATTTCTTTATTTTAAGTGCTACGACAGTGCAACCTACATTCAATTAAAGCTTGTGACTTGGACTTTCACTTTTTACACATTTTCTGCCCAATTGGGCGACTTTTTACAATTTCTTTATTTTAAGTCCTCAGCAAATAAGGACTGTAAGTTTGGGTACATGCGGGTATAGCCGTATTTGTGTACAAATATATAGCCTTCTAGTTATACCCGCATGCGAAGCATGGACGGGTATATTGCCATCCTGTGGTTTCCTTTCCTTCTCCTCCTCCTCCTTCTCCTTCCATCAAACACATCATTCTGTCAAGGCTAGCGCTAAAACTACAAGGGCCCCAGGACCCATATGTGGTACACTTATGGGCCCTACCCCGTAGAAGTGCCTTTTGCCCATCTTGGCCCCAGAGGTCAAAGGTCACGGGCCCCAGGGGCCCAAATGTGAAAATACAAAGCACGCCATTTCTCATCAAATGAAGCAGCCTCAGGGCCCTGAGTTGGTACACTGATAGCCCTAGTGGTACTCTATATTTACAAATATACAAGAGCCCCATATGTTATATATTATGGGCCCTAGGGGCCCAAATGTTAAAATATGGTGCAACAGATTGACAAGCCTAGCTCTAAAAGTACAAGATCACTAGGGCTCATATGTGGCATATGTATGGGCCCTAAGTTGTAGATGTGCCTTTTGCCCATTTTGGCCCCAGATGTACAAGGCTGGGGGCCCCAGGGGCCCAAATGTTAAAACAAAGGGCCTGCCGTTTCTCAGCAAATAAAGTAGCTACAGGGTTCAGATTTGGTACACAGATAGGTCTTTAGTATTATATTGTCATGTGTATATATAACCCCCATATGTCACATAATATGGGCCCCAAGGCCCCAAATGCTAAAACATGGGGCCGGCTGTTACTCAGTAAATAAAGCAGCTACAATGCCCAGCTTGAGTCTACTGATAGCACTTGAGAATCATACTTCAACATATGTACATCAGCCCCATAAGTCATATATATTGGGCCCCAGGGCCCCAAATGTTAAAACAAAGGGCCGGCCGTTTCTCATCATATAAAGCAGCTTTATGGCTCAGAGTTTGTACACAGATTGCACCTGAGAAATACATTGTTATATGTACATATGAGCCCCATATATCACATAATATTGGCCCCAGGGCCTCAAACGCTAAAACATAGGGCCGGCCGTTACTCAGTAAATAAAGTAGCTACAGTGGCCAGCTTGAGTCTACTGATAGCACTAGAGAATTATACTTCAACATAATTATATACATGGGCCTCATAAGTCAAATATTATGGGCCCCAGGGCCCTAAATGTTAAAACAAAGGGCGGGCCGTTTCTCATCAAAGAAAGCAGCTTCCGGGTTCAGAATTTGTACACAGATAGCACCTGAGAATTATATTGTTACTAACACCCACACACCCATCCACCCCACACACGTAGGACTAAACAGACAGATCGTATTATATCAATCATAATTGGAAATACCAGCGTGAAGCGTTAAGGCTGTTCCAGTTAAATTACATACCCATTGGCTGTTCCATTTAATTAACATACTCCCTCTGAAATAGCCCCAAAAAGGCTGTTCCGTTTAATATACATACTCCCTCTGAAATGGCTGTTCCATTTAATTTACATACTCCCTCTGGAATAGTTTCCCCTAATAATATTGCATAGCCTCACTGTGAGTAAGAGAGACTGACAACAGCAACCTATGGGGAGTAAGAGAGACGACTCCCCTGAGAGGGGACTTTTTACAATTTTCAATTAAAGCTTGTACCTTGGACTTTCACTTTTTACACATTTTCTGCCCAATTGGGCGACTTTTTACAATTTCTTTATTTTAAGTCCTCAGCAAATAAGGACTGTAAGTTTGGGTACACCGATAACATGCGGGTATAGCCGTATTTGTGTACAAATATATAGCCTTCTAGTTTCATCTCCTTCTCCTCCTTCTTCTATCAAACACATCATTCTGTCAAGGCTAGCGCTAAAACTACAAGGGCCCCAGGGCCCATATGTAGTACACTTATGGGCCCTACCCTGCTGATGTGCCTTTTGCCCATCTCGGCCCCAGAGGTCACAGGTCACGGGCCCCAGGGGCCCAAATGTAAAAACACAAACTATGCCGTTTCTCATCAGATGAAGCAGCCTCAGGGCCCTAAGTTGGTACACTGATAGCCCCAGGGGTACTCTATATATACAAGTTTACATGAGCCCCATATGTCATATATTATGGGCCCCAGGGCCCCAAATGTTAAAATAAGGGGCAACAGATTGACAAGGCTAGCTCTAAAACTATAAGGGCACTAGGGCTCATATGTGGTACATGTATGAGCCCTAAGTTTTCAATGTGCCTTTTGCCCATTTTGGGCCCAGATGTTAAAGGCTAGGGGCCCCAGAGGCCCAAATGTTAAAACAAAGGGCCGGCCATTTCTCAGCAAATAAAATAGTTACAGGGTTCAGATTTGGTACACTAATAGGTCTTAAGCATTATACTACTATATGTATATATGAGCCCCATGTGTCACATAATATGGGCCCCAGGGCCCCAAACGCTAAAACATAGAGCAGGCCGTTACTCTGTAAATAAAGCACCTACAATGCCCAGCTTGAGTCTACTGATAGAACTAGAGAATCATACTTCAACATATGTACATGAGTCTCATAAATCAAATATTATGGGCCCCAGGGCCCCAAATGTTAAAACAAATGGCCGGCCGTTTCTCATCAAATAAAGCAGCTTTAGGGCTCACAGTTTGTACACAGATTGCACCTGAAAATTATATTGTTATATGTACATGTGAGCCCCATATATCACATTATATGGGCCCCAGGGCCCCAAACGCTAAATCATAGGGCCGGCCGTTACTCAGTAAATAAAGCAGCTACAGGGTTCAGATTTGATACACTAAACGGTCTTCAGCATTATATTGTTATATGTGTATATGAGCCCAATGTGTCACACAATATGTGCCTCAGGGCCCCAAACCCTAAAACATAGGGCCGGCCGTTACTTAGTAAATAAAGAAGCTACAATGCCCAGCTTTAGCCTACTGATAGAATTACAGAATTATACTTCAACATATGTACATGAGCCTCATAAATCAAATACAATGGGCCCCAGGGCCCCAAATGTTAAAACAAAGGGCCAGCCGTTTCTCATCATATATAAAGCAGCTTTAGGGCTCAGAGTTTGTACACAGATTGCACCTGAAAATTACATTGTTATATGTACATATGAGCCCCATATATCACGTAATATGGGCCCCAGGGCCCCAAGCGCTAAAACATAGGGCCGGCCATTACTCAGTAAATAAAGCAGCTACAGTGCCCAGCTTGAGTCGCTTGATAGCACTAGAGAATTATACTTCAAGATATGTACATGGACCTCATAACTCAAATATAATGATCCCCATGGCCCCAAATGTTAAAACAAAGGGCCGGCCGTTTCTCATCAAATAAAGCAGCTTCCGGGCTCAGAATTTGTACACAGATAGCACCTGAGAATTATATATATTGTTACTAACACCCCCACCCCCACCCCACACACATAGGACTAAACAGACAGATCCGTATTATAATATAATAATTGTAAATACCAGCGTGAAGCGTTAAGGCTGTTCAGTTAAATTACATATCCATTGGCTGTTCCATTTAATTTACATACTCCCTCTGAAATGGCCCCAAAATAGGCTGTTCCGTTTAATTTACATACTCCCTCTGGAATGGCTGTTCCATTTAATTTACATACTCCCTCTGGAATAGTTTTCCCCTAATCATATTGCATAGCCTCACTGTGAATAAGAGAGACTGACAACAGCAACCTATGGAGAGTAAGAGAGACGCCTCCCCTGGGAGGGGCCTTTTTACAATTTCTTTATTTTAAGTGCTACGACAGTGCAACCGACATTCAATTAAAGCTTGTGACTTGAACTTTCACTGTTTACACATTTTCTGCCCAATTGGGCGCCTTTTTACAATTTCTTTATTTTAAGTCCTCAGCAAATAAGGACTGTAAGTTGGGGTACACCGATAACATGCGGGTATAGCCGTATTTGTGTACAAATATATAGCCTTCTAGTTATCTCTGTTGTTATTGATTAAGAAGTATTGGTTACAAACCCAATTCATAGCACTTTTGTGATCATTAAAGCTGATATTATACTCCATACAGTGGAAATTTGTTAACACAAAGTTCAATACACACATCGGGGTACGATAACACATGGTGATTTTGTAAGTCTGAAGTTGATATGTTTATACATTAACAAACCTGATGAGACAAACTCCTGATAACAAAAACTAAATTCAACAGCCTGGGCAATTTTGTGTTAACAAGTTTCCACTGTAACAGACTGCTGAAATTTTTTAATTTGAAATGGAATTTATTATTAATTGTGTAACCTAATGTTATAGATCAATTATTATAGTTATAGTATGCAGTAGCATGTTCACATTGTATTGAAGGACTTCCTTAATTTTAATCAGTACCTCACGAGTCACAAGTAAACTTTGTTACAAAAAATACCAAATAGACAAGTATGCAACAGTTACTCAGCATGCTCAGTGGATCAAAATAGTTGTTTGGTGGTGTTGACCAACCTTGCAGTGAAAAGTTCAAATTAATGATTATGTATTATTTAAATACTTCACAACATTAATATAGATGTCTCAATATGATTCAAGATGTTTCTGATGCCTTCTTCATATCAAATTTTGATTAAGTTTGGCTAAATAGGTTATTTTGTAGGTTTTATGCTTGGTACCTGGCAGATTTAAAAAATAAACTATAGAAATTTTTATTTTTTGCTCTCCGCTATCATATAATAGACAGGCAGGTCCAATATTTTGAGTAGTGAATTGGACTTAACAAATTTTATAATTGCATTACACGATGCTCCGTAACACACTTTTCTAATTTTATATTACTTGTAGTTTATGCAACATATAATTATATTACATTCCATCATTGTACTTTTTGTTAAATTATCTTTTAAAATTGAAATAAATATAATTTATCAAAGTCTTTATGTACAATATGTGCCTTCTTAGTTTAAACATTTGTGTACCAGTTAATACGGTTCTTGTAAAAAGGGGGCAACACTGAGATTTAAGTGTTACAGCATTCCCCATAAATCATGGAAATCTTGGGCCCTAGTCCTATGAGCTACGGCCTGTGAATTTAGCATACTATATAGGACACAATATAAATAACCTCAATCTAAAATGTGGACCAAGATATATCACCTGGTATTTTCATCATTTTACTATTCCAATATGTTTTTAATTCTCATGTATTTGGTAATAGTGTTCAATTTGTATTTTTGATGAATAATTATGTATCTTTTGCAATGTGTAATGTTTTTAATAAAATTCTGATGATAGACATAAACATTGTGTCAACAGATTTATTTATGACTTTGGTCCTAGTCAAATTCACTAACAAGTACACATCTAATTGGTCCAATCCATCACTTTTGTTACATTTCCTGTTTCTTAGTGCCTATGTAGCAGAGTAGTAATTTCAAGTAGTTGTGGGTACAAATACCATCACATTCCAGCTACAAGCATAAAGGGTGTATCAAAACGATTGGTACCCATCAATATCCAGTGAACATGGCCAAGACTGCTACATCAAAATGCAGCACAACTGCCAACTTATTTGTAGATTTATGTCATAAAAGTTCATTAAACAATAAATGTTATTCATTTCAAAGGGATATATAATAATGTTGAAGGTGGAAGAAGCAGGTCTTTTCACATTAGACAAGAAATCATTCTAATACAGCCTGCATATGCCTCTAAATGAGTGTTTTTGTTTTACCATCAACAAAAACATTATTTGGAGTTTGAGCAACTTTCATACACTCTTAAATAGCAAGAACCAATCAGAGCAAGCATTAGAAAAATCCAAACCATAATTTTGTTATAAAAGTAGCAAAAATCATGGAATTTTTTTCTCGTGAATGAAATAGGTTAATAAATGCATATCACTTGTTGCTTGAGAAATTGTACAAAAAATGCACTTGTACTGAGATGTTAATGCACCCCCCCCCCCTTTTGGGGGGCTTGTGCATTAGAGGCATCAACATCTCAGTACAATTTTTGTACAATTTCCCAGCAAATGATACACATTTATTAACCTATAAATATTACTGATACAGGTGGCTGTACAAACATGTATTATTGTAAGACCAATCTATTGTAATGTTTTTGTGGAGGGTATCTACTTTTTGTTAAAGAAAAAACACTCACCTAGAGGCATATATGCTTGTAGATGGAATTCAGCGGCATTGTTTTTAATTTCATTGGGCTTAACTGCTCACCACATACCGTAAAAACTTGATAATTAGCATATGTGCTTACTATTAAGTGCTTTTAAAACATGCAAACATGAAGAGCACCATCCACAAAAGTGTAAAGGGTTTTGAGCAAATCATCAATACACATAGTTATATACGAACGAGTAAACCAGCAAATTTGTTTCTCAAACCCATTAGCTCAATTTATGATCCTGCCCAAAAGTGTCTGCTTCCGATATACCATGTCACATTTTGTGTGTGTGTGCATCAAACGGAGGTGCTAAGACAGTTGTCACTTGAACAATTCTGGGGGGGGGGCTTATTTAGTGGAGGGGTGCTAATTCGGTCAAACATAAATATAATTAACTTCTGTGACACTTTCGTACTAGAAACGTTTATGGTGTACTACAGTAGCGTAGCAAGAATTTTTTCAGAGGTGAGCCAAGGGGACAGGATGACTTTCAGGGGGAAATTCAAAGAAAGCTGTCTAAAATGGCTTAAAAATCTTTAAAACATTTTGGCAGCCAGCATCCCGCTGAGATGTAAGATGTTTCACAGGGGAGCTGCCCTCTCCCCTTGGCTATGCCACTGGTGTACTTACTTTGCAGATATCCAGAACATGAGCTAATAAGGAGAACAAAATTGACAGAAAAGTTGAAATATTATACTATATTAAATCTCAGTTTTATTAAGTTTTTCTCATCCATACTATAACTCCCAGTAATTCTATAGCCCATTCTGGTATGATACCAGTATTATTCGTTGTCTGAAATATCCCCATATCTCGATCTGCTACAAATTTGTTCAGATATCTATAAACATGATAAAGTTTTTCTCATTCATAATATAACTCTAATAGTACCACAATATACGTAGTAGTAAGTATAGTCTATAGCACAATCTGGTATTATACCAGCAAAGTCACTGTTCAAAATATCTATTTTCCAAGTTTAGTTTAGTTTTTTTAACATTTTCTCATCCATGCTATAACTCCCAGTAAGTCTATAGCATAATCTGGTATTGTACCAGTAAATTTACTGTCTGAAATATCCACATCGGTCTGTATGTTGTGTGCAGCAAATATCTCTTTCCACTCTTCTTTTGGTGGTGTTTGAAATAGTATTTCTCATATCCCTGTAGCGATATGTTCAAGGCTGGTGGCAGAGGTGATGTTCTTAACATCTGAAATAAAACAAGGAATAATATACAAGTAGTCAGTATTTTGGTTTTATTTGCTTGCTTGGTCACCACCACAGAATTAGTGAAGGGGAACCAGGACTCATTAAATACCACCACGTACAATAGCACCGTCAGGTACGGGGAGAAAATTGGGGGTATTCGGGTCCTTGCTGACGGTGCAAGAATACCCACAGAATGAATGCCTAAAGAGTATTCAGAGGGAAACAGAATACCCCCAATTTTTGCTCCATGCCTGTATCAAGATGGCGGTCGAGTCCCATGCCTGTATCAAGATGGCGGTCCAGTCCCTGTTCTTCTACTCTAATTCTGTGGTTACCACATAAAGACACATGGACTGAGGAGGTGGTTCAAGAAAGAAAACAACCATATCATATATGGGGAGATGTTCCACTATCACCATGAATTTTATCTGTTGTCCTCAGTTTGGATGATAAAACTTTTCTGCAAAGACAATGAACTGCTCCCTTTGCCATTTATACACAAATAGACATACACACAAAAACACCCCCATACCATCACTCCCCACCCACATACATAATACAATTACACATTCCTACATGTACCAGTGGCTATAGCCAGGAAAATTTACAGAGGGGCCAAGCGAGGCAAGGTGACTTGGGGGGAAATTAATGAAAATGATCCAAAATGGTTTTAAAAGGCCTACAAAAACTATCACAGTGCCTAGCATCAGGCAGCATGCCATAGAGGGAGCATGCAAGAAGGGGTGCAAGATGGGGGAGCAGCCACCCTCCCCTTGCAATGACACTGCTACATATCCCGAAACACACATTTAAAAAAAACAGCCGAGGAGTAAGCTGCTACCTGAATGTGGACCCACTGGCATAGCGTCATAGGGGCACAATTTAGAAAATCCCATAGGAAAATTGCCGCAATCATGGTCGGTGCCCCCCATCCCCAATATGATGACCCACGCTATGCCTCTGTGTGGACCTTTTGTCGAGTAAATACAAGTAAGTCATATGAATCATTTTGGTTATTTTGCAAAAGCATTTTTGTGCTTTACTCAAACTTTAATTGTCATAATTATACACAAACCTTGAAATTACAGAGTATTCTGCAAAAACTAAATAGCAATATTTTATACTTCATTGTACCACATATAAACAAACAAGTAATACTTACTGTTGCTCCTTGAGGCTGAACATTCTTATCACAATACTCATATCCCATCTTCTCAAAGAGTGGTTTTGAAATATTGGCTTGGTCTGTGAACACTTCAGTCACTACAAAGATAGCCTGGAAACCCTTATCTCTAAAATAATCTTCTACCATCATGAATAGCCGTTTCCCATATCCTTTGCCTCGAAAATCTGAAGAAATTGCAGCTGAAATTAAAAATCCGAATGTTTGGTTGAGTTTATTCAGAACAATTCAAATACATGTTACTCAGGTGGTGAACCAATTGGGCTATTCCATTTAAAATCCACACTACCCTAAGATTTTGGAAATATGTTCTACAGAGGGGATGAACTTTTAATGGAATTATCACATCAGCTCCATATGAAACTCAGCCTCCCTATGTGGAAGATTCAGGTTGAATCTTTCTCAGAGGGTGTATGAAATTCAAATGGAGCTGCCTAATGTGCTAATTCCATTTAAAATTCATACTTCCTCTGTGGAACATATTTCCAAAATCTTCCACAGGGGTAGTGTGGATTTCAAATAATGGAATAGCCCATTGTCAATACCAGAAAAGTCTCGAAACAAGAAATGTCTTTAAAAAAGACAATGCCTCAAGAGATTACAGCGGGCACCATCTGTTATTTGCCATAAGAGATACTTGAAATGCTAGCTTTAAGCTTAGTACAATGAACTTATACGATGTCCTCATTCACAAACTGATACTATCTGTCCATCGTATAAGACTATTACCGTACGGCAGTGTATTGAATGAGTATTAAACAGTCAAGAATAAGCTCCGCAAGAAATATCTCTGTGTAATCCTATGCAAGTCCCACATCACATCGATATCGGCGATCATATTTTTTTACTGAAGTTAGGCTAGGCTGCCCATCAGCAAACACAAAAACGTTTTAAAAACGTTTTAAATAAGTTATATTTTGGCTTTTGGTTTAGGTAAAAACGTTTTAATAACATTAAAATGTCGGGTTATATAAAGGTCATGATAACGTTTTAAAACGTTTTGTATGAAAAACACACGACAACAATATTTTTAAATAAAATCAAAAAATGTTATTGTAAACAATTTTTGCAAACATGTTTGCCAAATATTGTGTCAATACTTAAATAACATTATGTTAAAATATTTGAACCCAGCAAACACAGAAATGTTCTTAAAATGTTTTTTTAATAACATTTAAATGTCGGGTTATATAAAGGTCATGAAAACGTTTTTAAAACGTTATTGAAAATATTTTGAGCAAACATTTTTCGCAAAATATTTTTTCAACCCCAAAATAACATCCTGTTTAGAATGTTTTGTATCAAGTTTTCAAGAATGTTTTTGGAATGTTATCAAAACGTTTTTATACCCTTTATATACCCCGACATTTAAACTTGTTCTGTAAAACATTTTTGTTTGCTGAGCAGTAGATTATCAAAAATGTTTTTAAGGTTATGAAAACGTTTTATACTCTTAATATACCCTTTATATAACCCGACATTTTTCTGACAACCTTTTATAACCTTTTGCGAATGATGTCGAAAACGTTTTGTGTTTGCTGGGTGGTTACCATCAGCGTCATGCATGTGACGTGACACAGCTAAAATAATCGACCGGAAATCGGTGATCATTAAAACGTCAACAATTCAAAATACGCAATGACAGTCAACTTAATGGCGAGCGGTCCGAATTTTGAGCCATATAAGGGGGCTGGCATTTTCTTCGGAAGGGGGGGGGGTCACAAATATGTTGGTGACCGGAGTCAATTTTTTATGACCCCCTATCGCGGGCAAAAATTTTTTACGACCCCCTATCGCGGGTCGAAAAATTTTATGACCCCCCCCCCCTTCCAACTACACAGACTCAAGAAAAATTATTCATTGCCGGAACTAAGGCGCGGAGCGCGTCAAAACTTGAAAGTGAAGAAAGTGTGTGGAACGCGGTAAAATTTTTATTGTAAGTGTAAAGAAGGCGCGGGGAGCGTGTAAAAATTTGGCATAGATTGTACGCACATTTCGACTGCGAAGTTAAAGAATGCGCGCGCAGCGCGCGAAAATTTTAAGTCACCAGCCCTAAATAATTCTATAACCCCCCCTATTTTGGGTGTTAAAAAAATTATAACCCCCCTATTTTTGGTCTGAAAATTCTATGACCCCCCCAGTACATTTGTGACCCCCCCCTTCTGAAGAAAATGCCAGCCCCCTAAGTTTACGTGGTGAACTAGCTTTATTTAAGCCATCTTGCAATGGTAATAATTCTGATGTATTTAATGCAGGAATACTTGCATGCCGGGTGGTAATCCGAATAATCAGTCCCAAAACAAAATATTCATTTACTGACATGATCGATGGACCCTGCATTTTTCAATACATTGATGCTGTAGCCTTCGTACAGAGTGAAGAAGGCTACACACAAGGAAGATAATCACGTATCATGTGCCCCAGATGCGTATAGATAATAGAGGGCCTCCTTCAACTCCCAACTTGTGACCACGGGAATAGCTTAATAACTGTGTAGGAAATTTGAAATTTGGACACCAGAAACTTCAGGTTGAAAGTCAAAAAGTGTCAATTGGTAGGGCCTACACCTTGATACAGAAGTTATCATACAGTGATAGAAAGATTTTTTCAAATAAAATCTCTTTTCTGTAGAATTGATTGCTGTGCTGAAAAATGTTGCATATAATGGGTACTTGCTTTTTTGTACAGTAATTCATTGTAAGGTACCATCAATGATGGTCACAGAATTTGGAAAAATACATTTGCCCATAACTTTGCTAATTTTTTTCCTACAGATATGGTTGACCCTTCATTTTGCAAGTTAAATAATCACCTTTCTAAACAAAGCAATTTCAATGTGAAATATCCTACTTGCAGGGTTGTCACCAGGACCAAAAAAGTACTACAAATGCTACTTGGAAATTTGATGATCATACCTAGCATCAAGGGCTTAGGCAGCCAGCCATGTTGGGAGTGTTTTACACACCCAAATTTGTAAAATACACACCCAGTTTTTGCCCACATGGCCTATAGGCCTACTTTATACACAAATCTTAAATTTACACACCCAGTTTTTTAAATTTACACACCCAAACCTTCTGATCCTGCCTAAGACCCTGCCTAGCATGGAGGACAGGCCTAGGCAAAATAAACCCTTTTTTCTAATAATTTCTCCGCAAGCGTCATTTATGTCGACAAATTGTTCGCAAATCCACAGCAGGGTTGCAAATATACCATATGTCACTCGGAGTGCGACAATTTGTACAGATAAATTTCATCACAGGTATTTTTCTATTAATTTGGCCATTCGTCTGCATATTACCAAAAATAATGCATTTTGGGCGACCGTTTCTCCGCGAACGTTATTTATGCCGACAAATTGTTCGCAAATCCACCACAGGGTTGCAAATATACCATATGTTACTCAGAATACGACAATGTGTACAGATAAATTTATTACAGGTATTTTTCTATTAATTTGACCATTCGTCTGCATATTACCGAATAATAACAATATAACCCATTTTGGCCCACCGTTTCTCCGCGAACGTCATTTACAGCCTGTCTCAAAAAAAATTGTACAAGTGAAAAGTGCCCTCTATGGCAATTAGAGAATACCGTTGTGACGTAATGCTTACATCAACGTCACGGGCGCAATCTTAGCTCTCCAATGCCGTTTGTTCTGTTCAATTTGCTTGTTCCAATTTCGAGATATGTTTAATTAACAACGAAAGGGTAAAATCACAATTGTGCCACTTTTACTAGGAAGAGAGCTGTACATGTAAATCAATGATAGCTGATGTTGATGCGTCTATTGCACTCCTCCTTTCGGGGCGCATGCATTAGACGCATCAACATCAGCACGCGTGCATTATTTTGTCTAATATCTCTCCCAACAAGTAATATGTGTTCATTAACCTATAACATGTATTATAAGTGTGCAATATTTGTTTGTCTTTTAACATGTCTTAAGTGACTAAGAGAACAGCATTTACCATGATAAAATCATGATAAAATCATTGACATGCACATGTATTTAATTTTTACAGCAGAATGTGAAATATTTATTTATCTTTTAATCTCTTTTAAGTGGAAAAAGAGAATCATTATTCCTGCATCATGATAAAACAGTAAAAACAGTCAAAAAAATTTTGTATTGTGTTATTGATGCATTCTTTTGATTTCACGAAGGAACTCTTGATAAACTTGATGCTATCACTGTTACATGTAAAGCCCTCTTCCCTAGTAAAAGGGGCACAATTGTGATTTTACCCTTTCGTCTTTAACTAAACATATCTCGAGATTAAAACAAGCAAATTGAACAGAACAAACGGCATTTCAGAGCTAAGACTACGCCCTTGACGTTGATGTAAGCATTATGTCACAACCGTATTTTCTAATTGCCAGAGAGGGCGCTTTTCACTTGCACAATTTTTTTTGAGACAGGCTGTATGTCGACAAATTGTTCGCAAATCCACCGGTTAGTTTTAAGAATATAATACATGGCATAAAATGTGACAATTTATCAAAATAAATTGATAATGAACGCTTTTGTGGATATTTGCCAATACAATTATACATCTGACATGTACATGGTATATATGAATTATGATTATGTCTTCAGTCAGTAGGAATTCCGCTGAGTACATGCAGCTGAGACTAGTCTAGTCTCAGGTTGTAGTAAGCTACAAATTTCAAATGTTGGAGGCCTTGTTCTCATTGCTTACCTGTGTTTTCGCATCATATTTTGTGGTCAAAATCATTTCCGACGGCTAGTAATGCACACTAAACCCCGGGACTAAACCAGGGTCGTGACACTCGTATTCAATCCCTGTATAAAACTGAATTCACTTTTCGGCAGTTGACACATCGTAAGTTTGAGTGACAGTTGCTAGGCATTTTAAATACACATAGTAACACTTAGCCTAAAATGTACGTATATATGTACGACGAACGTATTGCGTACTACTTCAGTAGTGAAACAGACTTATCCCCGTATTTAATTGACAATTCCGTATTTGATTGCACCAAACAAAGATGGCGGATGTTGATCGAGTACGTGCTATTGTACGTACCCTTATCAGCAAAAAATACAGCTGATTTGGCCAAAGTCAACATGGGGTCATCGGTTATAATATTTTCCTAGCATATTGAGCTAACACCACAGCTACTTGGTTTTTCACAATATACTAGTAATAAAATAAAGAAAATCAGTAAGCTTAACCTGAGACGAATATACCTAGGGGAGACCGGGGCAAAGTGGAACATTTTTTTGTCCAGCCCAACTGCCCAAACAGGATTACGAAGCAAGGCAAGGCAACGTAAGGTTTACAAGATACATATTTGGTGCATACGCACCAATATGAACCTCGCGCCAATCAACCTTTTTGTTCCTTACGACCGGAGGAAAAGTTCGACATATCGCACGACTCTGTAGGATATTTGATTAAAAAGATACAGAGTTAAGTGCACATACAATAAGTGACTATATCTCATTAACCAATGATCGTACAGATATGCGATTTTTTTGTTCCTTATGACCAGACGAAAAGTTTGACATATCGCACGACTCTCTAGAATATTTGGTTAAAAAGATAGAGGGTTAAGTACACAAAGTACAAAAAAATGACTATATCTCATTAACCAATGATCCTACAGAGATGTGACCACTGACATTTTTGTTCCTTATGACCAGAGGAAAAGTTTGACATATCGCACGACTCTGTGGGATATTTGGTTAAAAAGATAGAGGGTTTTAAGTACACAAAGTAGGAAAAAGTGACTATATCTCATTAACCAATGATCCTACAGAGATGTGACCACTGACTTTTTTGTTCTTATGACCAGAGGAAAAGTTTAACATATCGCACGACTCTGTGGGATATTTGGTTAAAAAGATAGAGGGTTTGGTGCACAAAGTACAAAAAGTGACTATATCTCATTAACCAATGATCCTACAGAGATGTGACCACTGATTTTTTGTTCTTTATGACCAGAGGAAAAGTTTGACATATCGCACGACTCTGTGGAATATTTGGTTAAAAAGATAGAGGGTTAAGTACAGAAAGTAGAAAAAAGTGACTATATCTCATTAACCAATGATCCTACAGAGATGTGACCACTGACTTTTTTGTTCCTTATGACCAGAGGAAAGTTTGACATATCGCACGACTCTGTGGGATATTTGGTTAAAAAGATAGAGGGTTAAGTACAGAAAGTAGAAAAAAGTGACTATATCTCATTAACCACACTCGATCACCTTCGGTCACAAATTATGCTGCATGAGTGTCGTGTTCCACTTTGCCCCGGTCTCCCCTAAATATTCGTCTCAGGCTGAACTATTTAGGTGCCGTTCACAAAATAATTCGACATTTTCACAGATACCTTATTTCAGATTAACTTCTTTAAAACAATAAAAACTTTACACATTCAAAGTCCAGAATCAAGTCAAACATTTTTATAATCACTCTTCAAGGCAAACATTTTACTACAACCCCGTATAAAGAATTTATGACCATCCCTTCCATTTGTCATGGCAATCCGGCTATTATTTCGCCCAATAGTCGTGTTTCAAGTTCCAATTCCAATACATACTGCTTTCGGCAGAAAAACACAGATGAAATTGTTCAACAGGAGGATATGCCCCAAGTTGATATACCTTTTGACAAACTTTTGATGGCTAAAGTAGGCGCTGTCCACTGGTTCATAGTGACATCTTTTTATTCTTATCTTCTGCCCTCTTGAATAGTGTGCTGTGGGATCAGACCCCCATGGCCATCCTTTTCATTTCATTCATAAGCTACGGTAAAATATTGCTAATAAGTTTAAGCAGACTTGTGAAGCTCCAAAAAGAGGAGTAAGAATTATAAATAATAGTTCGTATCTTTGCCACACCAAACCATTGTTCGAAAAGTTCAATTTACTTAATATATGCCATCTGTATAATAAAGAACTGGGTATATTTATGTACAAATATCATAAGGGACTATTACCAAGATCATTTGACAACTTGTTCATAAACATGAAGTCTATTCACAATTATAATACCAGAAAGAAAGAGAATTATCGAACTGACATCCATAAAGTCACTGATGTTTTAACACTTGGTCCTAGGCTATGGAATAGTTTGCCAAATGAAATTAAAGAAGCTAAACTGGTAAATGAATTCAAAAATAGTATGTTAAGGGATCTAAAATGAGCGTTTATTGCGTTTCGATAGTATTTTTGTGGCACATGAGAGCACCTCAGACCTATCGAATTGTATTCTGAATACGAAGCATGTCTTTCTGATATCAAATAATTTCCAATTTTTGAAAATCACAATATAATAAAATTTTATGACAAATTATAAAAATTTGATATTTTTCGAATTTTTGATATATAACAGTCCTCGAAGTAAATTATATAAATCTAATGATATATTCTTAAAGTGTATGTAGCAGGGAGGAAAAGCCGACGGTCAATTGAAAATTTTGACCTTTCATATTGAAGATATGGAGTTTTTCCCAAAAAGACCTAATTTTTTTTGGTGTTTTGGGAAAAAAATTCATATCTTCAATACGAAAGGTCAAAATTTTCAATTGATCGTCGGCTTTTCAACCCACCTACATACACTTTAAGTATAAATCATCAGATTTATAAAGTTTACTTCAAGTACTGTTAAATATCAAAAATATCAATTTTAATGATTTGCCATAAAATGTGTATTAAATTGCGAATTTCAAAATTCAAAATTATTTGATATCAGAATGACATTCTTCGTATTCAGAATGCAATTCGATATGTCTGATGTGCTCTAATGTCCCAAAATAAATACTGTCCAAACGTTCATACCCCAGCCCTTAAGGTATCTAAAAGAAAACAAATAATGCCTCTTATAATTCATATTATGTTATTCACTGTACTACTTGATACTCTACTCATGAGTGTACACATGTGGTACCACTGTGATTCCTGTGCGGTTTTCTAGTTCTACCCAACAAAATCGCACAAAATGGCGACCCCCAGTACAAAGAAAACGCCCTCTCCAACAAAATGGCGACCCCCAGTACAAAGAAAACGTCCTCTCTAACAAGATTTAAAATCCCCTCTTTTCGTTGGGAGCACCGCACAGTTTCTACACGTACTCTCTGTTCCCCCTCTAGTCTCATTATTGAAACTTAAAAGGTTAGGCCTATTTATAATTCAAAATTCCTTCTTGCCGCTATCTTGTGCGGTGTGCGGTGTCTTCAAAACCGCACAGAGAATTATTTTCTAAAATTGCAAATAAAGAGGGCCTTTTCCTCAGTAAAGAGGGCGTTTCGTTTTCACTGGCCGCCGCCATCTTGTGCGGTGTACGGTGTCTTCAAAACCGCTTTTATTCTAGCCTTTTGTTACTTACTAATAATTTGAAGCAAGTGGATTTTCGTTTTCGTTTTGGTAAGTTATGTTAATCTAGACTAAAGAAGTCTGTACGGCATTAATTGACTTGCATTTGGTGTATGGGCACTTCCCAGCAAACACAACACGTTTTACAGAAAACTTTTAAATGTCGGGTTATATAAAGGGTGTAAAAGGTTTATGCAAAACATTCTAACATAATGTAATTAAATGCTGTCAAAATATTTAGCAAAAATGTTTTGCCAAAACACATTTTTGGCAACATTTTAAAAAATCATACAAAACGTTTTAAAAATGTTTTCATGACCTTTAAATAACCCGACATTTTAATGTTATTATAATGTTTTACCGTTGAAAACCAAAACGTATTTGTAACCTGTTTATAAAATTTTAAATACATTTCTGTGTTTGCTTGGTTACGCCTATGCGTGAGTGGCTCGTAAAAATAGCCTGGCCCTATTGGCGATTAAATGAGACATTGAAATGGCCAAATATCGGACAATGGGTGTGCAGGTACCGTGCATTACACGAATCCACGTTTTCGTCAAAACAGTGTATAATTATTAGAATTATCATTTGCGTTTTAGGGGCACTATTGAAGGGCAAAAGATTCGCGAAATCGCTAAAAAATAGGGGTGTTTTTATCCTGAAAACTTCACGAAATGAGATGCAAAAGGTGGTGTTTTTAAAGTTTGCCGACGAGCATGAGTACCCATACACGGAATGCAGGAACCGGGTAAAATACACTCAGTTTTTCCTAGATGTAGAGACAGCTTATTATTGATCAACCAATCATTGCAAGATGATCAATCGGAACTCCTTGAGAATACATTACTAGATTTAGGCTTTTTTTAATGATGTAACATTGTGATTACCTCAACATGCTATACAGCTAATGGAACATTATTATACAATATAAAACAAGCTGTGCTCAAGGAGCACTACAGGTTGACAATAATATCAAATAGGTATGAGAACAAGCTTTGATGAAACAAATTGAAAGCAGTGATAAAACAATGTGTTAAATTAGCCAGAAAACCACCTGAATTTAGGTTTAAACCTAAAAGATCTCATGCCTGATAATAATTTGCAAAACTTGAAGGTTTTAACAGAATCTATGACCAGCCACATCAAAAGGGGAGACTTTGCAAGAAAAACTGAAACCAATTCTTTCAAATCAAGTAGACATTTACCACCTTTACTTTGAGACACCATTGTCAAAATTGATTTTATAAAATTATGTGCTTTGAAATAAGGCATGATATCTTTTATGTTCTTTATTTTTCATGCCTGATTTCGTCCATATCTTGAAAAGCAGTTTCTTGCAATGTCCACACGTTTGTTGTGATTGGTCACAATTGGATGGTCTGCATCCCCTGGGGTCTACATCAGCGTTTGAAATAAGGCGCGTCCTTGCGTCAAATACCCGTGAAAGTAGGCGCGGACCCGCAGATTTCCTACGGTACGGCTCCGCATGACCCGTAAAAATTGAACCAAGCAAAGAGCAGAAAGTCCTAGTTTTGTTGTTCCACTGGAAAATTTGGTTAACATAATAGTCCAGCTCCCCGAGTACACTTTCATTTTAGTTTCCCATCAAGTTTTCAACCCGGGTTTCAATTTTCTATAACCTACATAGCCCATTCTCGATTAGGCAGGAGGTATTGCTAGTTACTTAGTCTACACCAACATTTAATACTTCACAATAGTCGGACCTTTAGAATTAGAATTTTCAAAGGCAAGGGTCCGGGGTCGAACCCTTGGATTTTTTTGTAAGGACCCTTGAAATTTCAAAGGCAAGGGTCCTTATTTCAAAGCCTGGTCTACATACAGGAGTCCTATAATAGATTCCATAATATATTGGAACGTTTGGAAAAGGTTAAAGGGACCTCAACTATTTTCCGAATAAAGTAACGGAATTAAGTGTTTTTCCATGGAATTAAGTAAGCCCATCCAAAGTGACTTTGTTAAGTGCCCTGCATTAGTACAAAAAAGAACAAAATCAAAATGTGCAATTTCATGTTCTGTATAGCAATGAAAGCATAATGCTAGTTTTAATGTGCTATAAGCAATGCAAGTACTATGCTAGTTCTCTTGTTCGAGAATGTGTTGTGTACAAATCAATAGATCATGCAAACTGCAATTTTTGAATTTGCATCTTCCTTCGATTTTTATCATCATGTCTTTATTTCATTTAACTATAAAACGAGCTCTTAAAGTCGAGCTAAAGATGAATCAGTTATTGGCTGCTGGTTCCAATTATAACATAGCTGTCTTTGTTTAGGATATACAGGGGTGAACATAACTGGTACCTTAATTCTTTGTGTACTGTATGTCATGCATGCGATGTTTAATACTGCTGCAATACTTTCAGTTTTGGTCCTCGTAAGAAATTTCATCCTGAAGAAAATGGTTACGGTTCCGTTATCCCTTGCAACATCCTCTCCAAACTAAACATTTTAAATTGAATTGATTCGTACGCAAAATCATCCTCGCCTCCTTCGAACAAAATTGCAAAATTTGGTGAGTGAACTCCAGCATCCGAGTCCCATGTATCAAAATAAGCCAAGTCTGAGTAGGCACTAGCATTTGCGTGGATAACCCATGGCTTGCTCCACGTTCGGCAGCCATCTTTGCTGATTTTCACCGCCATGTTTCGTCTGAATGACGATGCTGGGTTGGAGAAGACAACCCATGTGTTGGATGGTGAGAGTGGCTGTGGGGCTGCAAATCCTATCGTGCTGCCCTGTATCAATAAAAACATGGATGATAAAATTAAAAAGCACAGGCTATTTCAATTAAATTAAATTCAAGTGCTATACCGTAAAACCTCGTCTATAGAGTGCTCTTGATGAAAGCTGAATTAATCCAGGCGCCATTGTAGAATTTGAGCAAATAAATTACAGATCCAAACATATACAAACAAGTATTATTGTAAGACCAATCTATTGTATTGGAATATTTACGCATGTATCGTATTAACTTAGCTTTCATCAAAATCACTATATATGCCTGTAGACGAGGTTTTACGGTATTTCACAACTTCAAAAATACATGATATAATTGCAGAATTATATTAGAAACACTATATGAAGCAATGTACAAGCCCATTAAACGGACAATCAAATGAGATCAAAAAGGTAAAACAAGAATAGAGACAGAAAAACAAACAACTCTGTGATGGACAAAACAATAAGATCAAAAGAAGGCTAGACAAGATAAGAAGAGTGTATGGCATCAAAGGGAAAAAAAGAGTTCAGAGGCAACACCTGCAGAGTAAGCTGGTGGGGAACAGGTTTCACAACAGGAATACATAACAAGTTATGCTATCGGAATTGAAAAAATAAATGTCGTCTGTGACGTCATCAGTCTTGACGAAGCCAGTGCCACATTTGACATTGGGAATCAATATCAAGCATTAAGGCCTCAACAATTACACTGTTGTCTGTGACTTCATCAGTATCGAAGACGTCAGTGCCACACCTGACGATGTGAATCAATAACAAACAACTGTCCGAGTCACAGTTTCGAAGAAGTCTTGAAGAAATCAGAGCCACACATGACGATGGGACTCCTTAATAAGAAACAACGATTCAATGCTGTGGGAATTTAACTTGTCCAACTCTAGGTGCTGCACATGTGACCCAGTTTAGTGTACTCAGGCTAATGTTGGGAGATATATACTGCTTAACACAGTTGCCTATGGATGAGATTGTCGAATTTCTGGCCTATTAAGATTGGCCATGGTAATGTATCTTTAAATAGATCTGTCTTATAACTGAGAAACCTGGGAGGGAATGCTTGAATGAACCAGTACACAAGTTGAAAGCATTTCAATGTTTGAACGAACCAATACAAATGTGTGTCACTTGAGAACACACAATCGTTTCTATAGCTGAATTTATACTCGAACACTTTTGCAGAAAAGTGAATCGCACCAATGATCAGTGTACAAAAGCGAATGGGTATAGACGGACGCCCTCAGTCGGTTAACGTTCACTAACAAGCGTTACACACATTGCACAGCTAGTGACGACAAGGATTCAGTCTAGAATGAGTAGTGGCCCGGATGCAGTAAAAATTCCCTCCCAATACACAGATACAAACAGCAAGTAACTATTATAATACGCAGAAAGCCGAACCTTGGACAGCTATCCAGTTACCACGATAGCAATTGCTTTATTCCGTGTAGTAGTAACTGGATTTTTGACCGAGATAATGTTCGCTGCATTGAAATACACACCTGACATCCACCAACAATGCCGTGCCTTGTTATGTTATCTTCCAATAAGAATGGTCCCTGCAGAACGTTGGTAAAATTACTCACATAATCAGGGTCACGTATTTTATATCCAGGTTCTATTAGTGACCACGCTAACGTAGGTGTACCGAAACTTGCGCCCTCATCATTACTGAATGCCAAAACGCGAGGCTGATCCGGATGTAGTGTCCTTGCATTTAAACAGAGTTCATTGTCAAGCTCCACTGCCTGTTTGAAGAGAAAAAAAATTCATGTTCATTTTATACGATCGAGGTATGACATACATGTTTTCCGACCTACGGCTAAATGGAAATTCATGGAAATGAATAGCGTGGAAATGGAAACTCATACTTCTATACGCATTTCACATTTGGTACACTCATTAGTGCTTTCACCGGGTCAACCGGCATCTTCAACGGATGTACCGGTAAAGGCGCTCCGGGGAGAGTACCAAATTTAAGTAGCGTAGAAGTATAACTTTACTTTCTATTTACGTTTACCGCTACGTATGAATATACATCATTATAAAAAAAATGGACTAATTTAAAAACTTTATGCTCATTTTGTTATTTTGGTCATGGTGAGTTACGGCTTTCTGGTTCTGAACCCTCGATCTGTCTCTGTTTTACCTTAATTATTTTGCGGTCATACCGCGTAGCCCCCTAGAAATTTGAAATTTTGACACTGAAAATCACACTGAAAACCATTTTCAGCATTATTCTTGTCTAGCTGGGTATTTTCAGTGTGGCTATTATCCAGTGATTTTTTTCATAACAATAGCATGGTCCAACATTTCAGTGTGTTTAGGACCATTTCAGTGGGATTAACGACCACTCATTTTCAGAAGTTTTGCGGTTGATTTTTCACAGCTATTTCCATGGTATTGCATACCTGCCAACCCTAAAACTTCACAAATAGGGACAAACAGGAGAAAAGATATGGACATTCCTGAATTTCCTATACATTACTATATAAGTTTAGTCATATATTGCAAAAGTAGGGACACATGGCAGAATCGCTCTCTTTTATCCTTTTTGTTTCAGTAAAAATAGGGACCGTTGGAAGGCATGGTATTATCTATAGTACGTGTACAATTTTTCAGCGTTACTGTGCAGTTTCAGTGTGATTTTCAGTCTCAATATCTCATGGTGATGTAACAAATTGCAATAACTTACTGTTGGTTCAGTACTAAATATTGCAATGCCGGTTGTATCTTCCTTATAGCCAAAGTTACCTCCTGGATGCCACGTGTTACCGTGATCATCACTGTATATCACATTGGTTTGAGGGAATGTCCCATTCATAAAAGCTGCAAAGTGTATACATGAGAGATGAGAAATGGGTGTTGGCTGAATTGAAATGGAAAATGGCAGAAAATTAATTAAAGGCCCATTCAGTGATTTGCTCATCCGGACGATCGTAAAAATCATAAAAATTCAGATTGTGGTACCTTTGTAATTGGCATAGATGTGCTAACATAGCCTGCTAGTGGTTCGGTCGAAAGCCGTGTATTTGAGACAAAATAAAGCATTTGCATGATTCTGGACTTTTGATACTGACAGTACAAAAAGTCCGACTCGAGATCGAAAGAAGCTCACTCTCCACGTACCAACACGCGTTGCGTATTGTTTCTACTACTTATTACATCAGTAGCTACTATTTTAAACAAAATACACAATTTTAACTGTTTTTCATATTTGAATTGACCGTTAGTTTGCCTCGGTGACCTAACTGACCTTTAATTGCTTATTTTATTTTCTATTACAAAAGTTAAACGTCTGTTTTAAATCAATTTAGACTCTACTTCCCCGTGTTAGAAACACTGGACTAGGAAGTTTTTCCAGTCGATTGGTGGCGCACTGTACGAAAATCTCGATTTTCTCGAGTCGATCTGAGTTGAAGTAGAAAACCTTTCTAAAACTTCTGTTTTTTGACTAATTTGTCGATGTGTTCAGGGGAAAAGTGGTTTAATGAAATTATGTAGACTTATTCTTTATTTCTAAGCAACTCTGACAAATTTCCATTTTTTTAAATGTTCCTGTGAAATCACTGAAAGGGCCTTTAATTGGCATATTTTGAACAGGTTAGAAAGTAGGGAATAGTAATTACAGTGCCGCCGACAATGGAGGTTAAGGGGGTGCGTTACCCCCAGGCCCGGGGTCTTAGGGGCCCGTAAGAGAGTAAAGAAAGCATACCTTAATAGCTCTTAAAAGGCCCGTAAAAGCAAAGAATATGGAGGCCGTTAAAAAGTAAAGAAAGATACGTTGTGGGCCAGCTAAGGTCTCTTTTATTTGCTTCTCTGTTGCTTCTTACGGGCAAGGGCCCACTAAGGTCTCTTTATTTTCTTTTTACGGGGCTATTAGGGTATATTTGCTCGCCCTGAGCGCCCTTATGAAGTCCTGCACGTCATCGCCGATCAAAGGGGCCCGTACGCTCATTTTACCCCGGGCCCGTAATGACTATCGGCGGCACTGAGTAATTATAATGTACATTCATGTAGTGCATACAGCTTTCTTGAAACCCAAGTCGGTAAATATCTCTTTATGGCCCATACCTATTTACCCATGCACATCCTTCCCAAGCTGTGGCTTACTGGAGCCACAATTTTGAATGAGGGATGGGCCCTTACTGCAGCCATAATGCTTTCTATACAACAGGAGCTTAAAAGCTCCCATTGTATGAGGGATTACCCATAATATTTTGTGCTCTATCATTTTGGTTTAAAAATGAGTACTAAGCCTGACTAAAACACAAAGTCTTCCCCTGTAACATGTTCTATTAGCTAGACACATCCAACATGGGAAACAGATGAACCAAATCAGAGGGACGTCTACAGAGTAATAATAAAAGCAAAACTTCTGTCCGATACATGTACATGTAACTTGCAAGGAAACCGGGGAAAGTTCAACTAATTTAACACTGATACCATGCCTGCTGTGTGGCGAAGCTGCAGAAACCAACAGGAAACACCTCCTTGTCTGCTGTTCAGAATTTCTAGTGCACTTTTTGTATTCTCATTGTTCTAATGCCTACATTGGCTGTTTTTGATTCTCCTTCTATGTGCTACATACCTACTTGTTTTGAGTCAGTCACCCTTGACGAAAATCTACCAGGCAATATGAGTCTACCTGATTTCATCTGAATGCCATGCCCAGGACCTATAAAGAAGGAAAAAAACAATTTGGTGATGCGCATTAAGGGTAGACGAGATATTTTTGGTCGAAGCAGCCAAAAAAATTTCATTTTCTAAAGTGTTGTTGTTTCAGCCCTCTTTACAATATAGCTCAAGAACAACAGGACCCACATAGGTATATCTGTGATATTTGAATTCTTCTATGAAATGATCAATGCAATTTTTGCCAAAGCTCACTACCATTCGCAAGATGCTGTGAGCTACCAAACCGCAACAGTTTAAAATAGTTGCTAACCTTAAAATAGTGAACGGAAGAAACATTTTCAATAGTCTTTTAAGCAAATGTTTCATGAAACAAAATTAATTTGTAAAATGGTGGTAATGACTGACAATACTAACTTTGCAACCATCTATTTTATGTTCAATGCGTGAAATCGTCGGGTTTGTGTTGGGCCTCGGTCTTTTTAGGCTTAGAAAGTTACCTTGACCCAAAACAAAAATGATTCAATAAAGCTGTACCTGGAGCATAGAGCGATAAAGCTATACTGTATCTGGAGCATAAAGTGATGGCCTTGGCTTGATGAGTTGTTTCGCTGCATGATTCAATAAAACTGTATGCCTGGAGCATATAGGCATGACTTTGGCCTGATGAGTTGCACTACATGTTTAAAATCTTGTGGTTCTGTCCAGGTTACACCTAAATCAAAACTACTGTATCTGGAGCATAGAGTGATGGCCTTGGCTTGATGAGTTGTATTGCTTCATGATTCAATAAAGCTATACTGTATCTGGAGCATAGAGTGATGGCCTTGGCTTGATGAGTTGTTTCGCTGCATGATTCAATAAAGCTATACTGTACCTGGAGCATGTAGGTATGGCCTTGGCTTGATGAGTTGTATTGCTTCATGATTCAATAAAGCTACACTATACCTGGAGCATAGAGTGATGGCCTTGGCTTGATGAGTTGTATTGCTTCATGATTCAATAAAGCTATACTGTATCTGGAGCATAGAGTGATGGCCTTGGCTTGATGAGTTGTTTCGCTGCATAATTCAATAAAGCTATACTGTACCTGGAGCATATAGGTATGACTTTGGCCTGATGAGTTGCACTACATGATTCAAATCTTGTGGTTCTGTCCAGGTTACACCTAAATCAAAACTCTTGAATAAAGAGTAACAGAAATACCAATTTAAATCATTTATGGGCTAACAGGTTTGTTACCAGAAATTACACAAAATCACCAGGTACAATGACAAAAATACTGCACCAACTTGAATGGCCCACACTTGAACAAAGAAGACTGGAATCACGATTAACCGTTATGTTTAAAATCCAACAAGATCTCATTGCCATTCCCATACCGGATTATGTTCAGAAACAGACAGCATCCCAATCGTCATCAAGCTAAAATGTTTAATTACTTGGATATTGATGACATTTCCAATACCCCCCCATAAGCATATCCAAGATGGAGTAGGCCTACCCAACAGGAGTATTTCGTGATCCTATCATCCTCTTTTTTAGCCCTTTTCAGTAGATATCCACGCAAAAAGCTTATTTCCAAAATTTCAGTTGATTCTAATTTTGCGTTAGCGTGTTATGCATGATTCTGTGTATTTTGAGAAAGTGGGGGATGACGACGTGGATCATGAAATGTCCTTTTAAAATTTAAATGCTTTTGCTACCTCCTGCTTTAAGATTATCCTAAATATTAAGTGGAAATAGTGTGTCTTAACACCAGCATAATGCAATGACCAACACTGAGCTTCTCCACATACTATGAAAGGCCAAGTGTATGAATGGCCAAGTGGACCAAAAAACGTGTAAGATTATACGTGTAACCTTACACGTGTAAGATGGCATCTTACACGTGTAAGATTGCATCTTATGCGTGTAAGATCGCATCTTATACGTCTTAGAATCTAGCGGGATGCTTAAATTGACGAATCATATATAAAGAACCTATAATATTTAAACCCCAAACAACCTATCATCTTACCCGTATTCATCTTCGACCAATGAAATCTTGTCATAGCATTTCTTATACGCGTACAAATTTCCTATTAGGGATGGACGGTATTCCGATTTGACTGGTACGACGAGTGCTGAATAATCTCAGCCTCGATATCAATCTGCACCGCGGTAGTTTTCGCAAACGTGATTATTTTATCCTTTTACCATCACCTCTTGAAATTTAATTGATATGAGTCTCAACTGACTTCAGATAATTGAAAAAGGTAGCCAAAAAGTGAGATAAATCGCGATGTGACCATAACGAACCAACAGTCGGAACAATTCCTGACAGAGACTCGTCATAAATACAGGACATTGTAGCACTCATACAAATTACGAAAATGCCTCGTTTACGATTTTGGTGACGAGCTCTCCATATCATCGGTACGCCGCCAATAATATCACGTATTGTCCATCACTAAAATCCAAATCTTAAACGTATAAGAAATCGCGGGTGTTACAAATCACAAAACGTCTTTACAAATTATTGGTTGAAGTTTGTTACGCGTGAGATGATTGGTTGTTTGTGATTTCTTACTTTGTGATTCGTCAATTTAAAAATCCCACTTCATTCTTACACGTATAAGATGCAATCTTACGCATATAAGATGCATCCTTACACGTGTAAGATGCAATCTTAAACGTGTAACCTTACACGTTTATCTTACGCGTTTTTCGGACCACTTGGCCATTCATACAAGTGGTCCAAAAAACGTGTAAGACAAACGTGTAAGGTTACACGTGTAAAATTGCATCTTACACGTGTAAGGTTGCATCTTATACGCGTAAGATTGCATCTTATACGTGTTAGGTTGCATCTTACACGTGTAAGAAAGAAGAGGGATTTTTAAATTGACGAATCACAGAGTAAGAAATCACAAACAACCAATCATCTTATGCGTTGCAAACTTCGACCAATAATATGTAATTTAAAAGACGTTTTTAAATTTGTAACACCCACGACTTCTTATACGTGTAAGATTTTGAATTTAGTGAAGCGACGATACGCAATATTATTGGCGGCGTATTGAGGATAAGTATAGAGCTCGTCACCAACATCGTAAACAAGGGCGCACACCACTAAAAAATCGCCCCATTGAGATACGTGTGAAAACACCGGTTTTCTTTTCTCGTTTTTAGGCCTTTTCGGCGCTTTCTGAGAAATTTAATGATCACCAGTCGATTGCAAATCGATGAAAGTTTAACATATGTTTCAATGTATGGGTAGTGTTCCGTCTCGTTTTACCGGTAGGAGCCACTGAACAGCGCCCTCACTGTTTTTGACATGCTCTCAAGAGTGCAAACCTGTTTCTGCTATTTTGTCATTCGCGGACCTATTTTTTCGATAATCATAAAAATGCGACTTTTTTGATGACTCAAATTCATGCATAGGCTTTACACTTTCATTTAAGCTATAATTCGCTACTCTGTCTGATAATTAGTCCAAACAGCAGCCCATAATACCGCAAAAACTTTCCGTATTTTACCGGAACTTAGTAGGGTTGCACAAATGGCGCATTGATTTAGTGGTGTGCTCCCTTCAAGGATAACTGATGTTCTTAAAATCGAGTTTTGTTATATTTTTCTAGAAATATAAAATGTTTTGAGTAAAACACTCAAGGTTTGAGTGCTCTGCGATATCCACATCAAGAGAAATGTCCTATCAAAGTTACATGGTCAATTCCAACAATGTGCACATTTTCAACATTTTGACCATTATGCTTATTTCCCTAGATTTGCATTAAATACCCATTCTCGACATATAGTTTTTGACCGTTTATCTGCTAAAGACCGCTTTCAAATGTAAAGAAATTGTGTTTAATAATTGCAAGGATCTGTATATTAATGATTTTGCAACAATCGCCCCCCCCTTATATAAAAATTAAGATTTGGGACGTTTAAAGACTTGTGCCGATTTGTCACCTTAAGACAATATTGCTCCAAATCTAAGCAATCTTAGTTTCTTCACAATTTTTGACAGTCTCTTTAACTTTGAAGGCCTCTGAGAGGCCAGATAAGTAAGATAAGTAAGATAGGCAATTCTTACGCGTGTAAGAAATGCTATGGCGAGATTTCATTGGTCAAAGATGAATACGCGTAAGATGATTGGTTGTTTGGGGTTTAAATAAGGGTTCTTTATATATGATTCGTCAATTTAAGCAACCCGCTAGATTCTAAGACGTGTAAAATGTGATCTTACACGTATAAGATGGCTGATTAACTTAAAGTCCATATCGTGACGGACTTCTGAAAATATTCAATGCGACTTTGGTTGTGCGCTATAGCGCGACTGACTAGCGGCGCCCGTGTACCGCGTTGCTATTCCGCGCCGTTGCGTCAAGATCGCACTCTGAAGTTCTAAAAACAATAAACTCGGTCAATAGGTTAATTTGGACACAACTGCGCATGCTCTATGCCACAGGATTCCTGTTGCAAAATCCGTCACTTTTTTCCACGTAGTTTACTCAGTCGTCAATCCAGAAGGTTGACGAATGAGGGCAGCAATTTACTATTGGAACCGGATTCATCATTCTGCGCATCAAAAGTAATATGTAATAATAGTTACTGTTTATATGATAATACAAGATACATCTACAAAACTGGCTTACCTTTATAACCTTAAGTCCTGTAGTGAGTTCTTCATCGGCAAGCTCATCCCATAAACTAACATTAGATTTATGTGCGTTATAAACCAACAGGATCATGTCAATTTCTGTGTCTACAATTGGAACTGGATCCATCATTCTGTGTAATAAATGTAATATGCAAATATAATCGACCCATGTTGAAAAGTTTAATCATGCCATTATACCTAAAAATAAATATAAAGCCCGAAAAGCATTTTTTTAAATAAAAACAAACTCATATTGACCATAAAAATGAATAAAAACAGTCGTCTCTCATCAATACGCGATGTTCATTAATTCCTGCGCGGAAATTGTCTAGGGTAATGACGTCATGGTTATTTGTGCCCAACTGTCGCCAGCCTTCATTGTGTTACTGGGACGTCATTCAATTCACCAGATAATTTTGGCTCCCGGGAATTTCGAATATCGCGTGTTGAGACACGGCTGTTTTTATTATCAAAACCATGTGATTCTTACTCGAGAATAAATTGTTGTGATTGCCGAAGATTTCCTTTAATTTTAAAACCGTATAAATTCAGCGTTACAAAACTGTCATATTGACTGCTTGGGTTGGAGCACACAAAGGTTAATTACATGCATCTGGCTGAAGTATCAACTACCCTTGTTTAAAGCCATGTTTCCATAACAAATAGATTAGTATTTCTTTTCCCTAAAATGTTAACTTTTACTGTCCCCTTTTAATAATTTTGAACCGAACAACTGTGAAAATTTGAATATACTACCAACGCCGAAGTCGCCAATGCGTTTTATTCAAAATCTCGGATTTTGACAAAACTGCAGCACCTAAAGTCTTGATTTCTGCAGGGTAAGTTAGTTCAATACTTTATTTTGAAAAATATTGAGAGTTTCCTCAACAAATGTTACAAATAGGGGGCGAAGGACTTCTTGACAACTGGCAACCTTGAATGCCTATGACGGCCTAATCAATGTATCGGTATCGCTCTTTATCAGGCAGTTAATGCTGTTAGCCTCTGTGTGCTCCAAGTAGTCAGTATATAAATTTCAATCCTTTATTGCCTTTACCTGTACCCACTCTGACTTGCTAAAATTTCCACTGGCCCCCACGTAACTTTCCAGTCTTTTCTTTTTCCACGTCGTAAGATAATATCCATTTCCCCAATATCGTAATGGGTTTCTTTACGGCCTTCAGCAAAGGCAAAGAACATGTCATGATGGTAGACTAGAGCAGGTATTCTGAAAAATAAAAGAATGTTGATAGTGTGGGCAAGCCTTGGAAAATTCTATACTACAGCAAAACAAAAGTGTGTGGACAGCAAAGTATGTACTTTGTGTTATAACCATGAAACATGGCAAACCTCATAAATAATTAAGTGGCCCACCAGTGTGGTGTATTGGAATCAAGACTTACTATGCTCAAATTATGACGTCACTGTCCAAAGATGGAGTGCGTAACTGTGACTCCAAAATAAACTTTGTTTGATACAGTGAATTCTCCTCGATGTAGGACATCAGTCTTCAGTAGGTAGCTTTCCATAGCAGCTCGTTGAGCTAGACTGGAAGTGGTTTGCTGTAACCTCAAAGTCGGTGCGCTGCGAAAAACACATGTGACTGGACACTACGAATGAGCCGTAAACTCGGCAAATTGTATTCTGAGTT
Source organism: Amphiura filiformis (assembly GCF_039555335.1). Classification (NCBI taxonomy): domain Eukaryota; kingdom Metazoa; phylum Echinodermata; class Ophiuroidea; order Amphilepidida; family Amphiuridae; genus Amphiura; species Amphiura filiformis. The sequence goes on along the minus strand of NC_092645.1, from coordinate 45,613,246 downwards.
ACAGTGTAAAATGTGCGTGAAGGTCGTATTCATAGGTATCTCAATTCTGTGCGACAAGTATCTCATCAAACACTGTTTAAACCAATCAATAATCCTATTGCTGAAGAGGATAATAAGCGTATAATAATAAGGATAATAAGATCTATAGAATCCATACAAAGTTCTTATCTTTGTTTGCTTTGGCTAAATCCTGTTCAAGTGGTCGATAACAAAGCATTGTATTTTGTCTAGGTATGTATAACCAACAATTGACAATGAGAGGATATTCCTGAACCTCGTTGACTTGGGGATGATTTCAAATGACCGCCAATTATGACTGTTTGATATTTATTACCAGAAATGTGGAAAAAGAGACACATGTAGAACCGAAAAAGGTACATTTTCGTGAAGGAACAGAGTTCAACAAACCATAACCCCGCTTCTTGATATCGTTTGAAGTCAAATGATATACCATTTTAAAGCTTATGATATATATTTTCTAAACAAGAAATAAACAAAATTGACCGGGCCGACTTTACGGCTAATTCGTGGTGTCTAGTCACATATGGTGCTGTACTGCTATACATTAGGAAGGTGCGATCGAGTAAAAAGTAGGCTGGCTGGTTTAGAGTGTCTTCAGACTGGTCGGTGGCGACATAGCACTAATTGAAAGCACAAATGGAGGGCGCATACAGTGCTGGTTCGGGGGAGATTGTTCCAAATGCGAATTTTTCTTGGAAAGAATGACTATTTGTAGACATCTATAGTTGCGATAACACAGGTGATGGTTATGCCGGATGGAGGATAAAATGCACTGGTAACATGGAGGCAGACTGGTGCTGACTAGTTGATACAGGACTTTGAAGAACATAACTGAGTTGATACCCTTAAATTGTCTTCTTTTGCGCACTTATTGTAACTATTTTTGCTGCAAAAAATTGGGCTAAAAAAATTTCTGTTGGGCTTGTAACTTTAGTGCCAAAATGTTTTAAAATTTTGAAATTGTACTATTTTATTCTGTTGAGGTCAAACAGGCTGAGCACATGATGAATAGGCACCTGTAATTGACTTATGCTCTGTGTGTTAACCATAATAGGCTTCGCTCACCATAAAAAGTCCACATTTTGAGATATTCAACTGAGATATAAAAATATCAATTGTTTTAAGAACCACTGAACCAATACTAGCCTTGTTTGTACTCATTTTAATTCATTTTTCATGCTGATTCGAAATATGGCCATGACAATTTACATAAATTTTTTTTTAAATGTAAGTCATTTTAAATTTCAGTTCCTTACCTTGTCGTATTGTAGAGTGTATTGTCGACATTCATACCTTGATAAAACAATGCTGCAATAGTACAAAGTGCAATAAATGAAACATGACTTGAAAAATTCAGAATGATCTACTTGTATTAAGGTGGTACTACACCCCCTGATAAATTTTGTGAATAATTTTGCATTTTTCTCAAAAAATAACTACACACTGGTAAAACAAAGTTATGTATATTATAGGGGCAAGGAATCCAATTACCTCACTAACATTTCATTGTATATGTTAAGAAATGAGGTACATTCTAGTGATACCGCCTTTCTTATCATAACGTCCCGCTTGTCTTGAGTCACTGAAATTCCAGTGAAGTAACTGGATTCCTTGCCCCTATAATATACACAACTTTTGTTACCAGTGTGTTATTATTTTTTGCGAAAAATGCGAAAATAGTCACAGATTTATCAAGGGGTGTAGTACACCTTAAAGACAGAAGAATTTCTTGGGTGGAGCAATATCATTACGTGTTTTTTATGGAAAGGTGAAGAAATATAATTGGGGAACTTATGAAAAAGGTGGAGCAATATAATCGGGAGTATTTATGGAAAGGTGGAGCAATATAATCAGGGGGTCTTTATGGAAAGGTGGAGCAATGTAATCAGGGTGTCTTTATGGAAAGGTGGAGCAATGTAATAATCAGGGGATCTTTATGGAAAGGTGGAGCAATATGATCAGGGGTCTTTATGGAAAGGTGTCAATACAAAATACACTGTTGGTTGAGTGCATAGTATAGTAAGAGCTGTGGAGCTTCTAGCTGGAAAATGGGCCTCTGTGATTGGTTTTTGTCATAACCTCAAGTTGTCAAAACCCTTCAGCCAATCATAATTTTTTATATCAAACGAAAGCTAACACCTAAAAACACTTTCATTCACTAAGTCAACAGATAACGCATTTAATAGCAAGGTGAATGTGGTAAAACGACCTATCCCAGTACAGAATTTGACCAAAATGTAGGTTTTAAAAGTCAAAACCTCAAGTGTTCATACAATATTTTTCAAATTTCATGTTATTAAATGAAAAAAAGACATTTATATTGTCCATATAATAGCGTCATTAGAATGTGCAATGACCAATTTTCTTTAAATTGCAACTCAACTAGATTTTCGCCCCTATTTTCATACGGTTGTAAATTCAATGAACTATGACTGCTAAAGAACGCTTTTTGGCAATTTTTTAGAAAACTGGTTAAGTTATTTTGCAATATTTTCTCTAAACATATGGTAAACATATAAACTCTTTATCTTTTCTTTTTTTTTTTTTTTTTGTGTGTGTGGGGTTTTTTTTGGGGGATTTTCCAGAATTTGGCAAATGTAAAATTTGAACAGATCAAAAATTTGTTCATTTTTGGGTTTCATTTTCGTCAAATTTTATACAATGGGCTATTCTAGTTGAAATCCATACACATGACAAGACATGACCTTAATCTTCCACACAGGGGGTGTAGATTTCAAATGGGGTTACCTATATGGGTGGCTGCATTTGAAATCTACACCCTCCGTGTGTGGAAGGTTAAGGTCATGTCTTCCATAGGGGGTGTATGGATTTCAACTGGAATAGCCCAATGTTTGGGGTATGTTTAGAAATGCCAGCCGTACATCCCAAACTGCAGTCAACCTCCAGGAACAATATAACTTATTCAGGGCCGTCCCTAGACCATTTCTCATTTTTCCATGCCCTATGGCCAGTGGCGTAGATTTCTTTCTTCCTATCTTTTTTCCCTTTTTAGGGATCGCCAGGGGGGTGTTGCACCCTCACTCACCCCCATGGCGACGGCTCTGAACTCATTATTGCAATACTACTTACCTTCTGCTTCTGTTTCTACAGGGGTTGCCGGTTTATAACCGGTAGCCCCTACATTATCGCTGCCTTTCCTTGATGGATCACCATATATCAACGATACCGATATTACCGACAATACCAACAATCCACAGCTTAGAATGAGGAGTAGCAGTTTGGTTTTCATGCTGATGATATGGAGCTTCTAGTTTTACTTTTAAATTTGAGTCTTTGGTGGGGTTATTCTTGTTTTTACATACCAGCTGGTGACACTGCAGATTCAATGGAAAAAATCCAGATCATCACTTGTTCATACAATACAAATATAAAGATTAAATCTAAAAGTTACAAACCCAGCAACCACAAAACGTTTTCGACATCATTCGCAAAAGGTTATAAAAGGTTGTCAGAAAACGTTTAAATGTCGGGTTATGTAAAGGGTATATTAAGAGTATAAAACGTTTTCCTAACTTTAAAAAACATTTTTTGATAATCTACTACTCAGCAAACAAAATGTTTTACAGAAAACGTTTAAATGTCGGGTTATATAAAGGGTATAAAAACATTCCAAAAACATTCTTGAACACTTGGTACAAAACATTCTAAACAGAATGTTATTTTGGGGTTGAACAAATATTTTGCGAAAAATGTTTGCCCAAAATATTTGAAATAACGTTTTAAAAACGTTTTCATGACCTTTATATAACCCGACATTTAAATGTTATTAAAAGGTTTTGAAAAAAAAACATTTTAAGAACATTTCTGTGTTTACTGGGTTCAAATATTAAAGCAATATTATAACAAATTGCGCGGGCGCCCTCACATTATGACGTCATAGCGATATTTTGTGGGGAATGTTTGTACTTATTTTGGTATCACTGGATAGAGACCCATAGCTATACGGTATACGTTAGTTAGAGAATAAAAGTATTGTTTTAGCTGCTGGAGTGCATCTATCGTCTCATATAACACGGACGACATCATTATTTTAAGTAAAACAATAATTCGAGGCGAAGCCGAAAAAAAAAGATGTCGCCCGTGTTATATAAGACGATAGATGCACATCTGCGGCTAAAAACAATACCTTTATTCTCATTCTTAAACACTTCAATTCAAATAAAAAATATCCTAAGTATTACCAATTTTAATCAAATTAAATCCTTTATTTTACTTCTGCTAGCTGCCCACTGCCATAAAAGTTCACACGATTGATTGCACTATCACGAAACACTAAAACTTCTGCTCGATGCCACTGCTAAGTTCAGAAAATTAATTGCACTACCACGACACCGTCACTTCACTTAATAACTTCTGCTCTATGGCACTGCTCAGAAGGTTAATTGCACTATATATACGAAACTGTCACTCCACAGTAGACACCTAACTTCTGCTCGAGAGCCACTGCTAAAGCTTAACATGTTTAACCCTATTTATTGTCTCTCGACAGTAAACACTTAACTTCTTTACTGACACTGACCAAATATGTAAAACTCCTTCTCTGCTGTCTGACTTGGATGTTGCAAACGAAACCACTGCTGGATACACTGCTAAAAATATAATACACTATCACGAAATTGTCCCTTCACTCGACAGCAAAACACTTACATGTCATTTCTTTTCAGACACTGACCATATATTTAAACCCCTCTGTTGTCTGACTTGTCACTATCAACAGCAATAACACTTAATTTCTTTACTGGAACAAATTTGTCAAACCTTCTCTATACCTGCAGCTTGGTTTCGTCCTGTAAACACAGTATAATGATGATTGCACAACTAATTACTTGTATAATTGCACAATGTTTCACAAAAATACTATTATTGCACGTTAAGGGGGTACTACACCCCTGGCCAATTTTGTGCCTATTTTTGCATTTTTCTTGGTGACAAGTAAGATATGTATATTATAGGGGCAAGGACAACATATACTGTACTGAAAATTCAGCAACTCAAAGCAAGTAGTTATTGATTTATTGATCAAATATTGGTTTTCCCTCATTATTGACTGTAACTCCACAACTGTTGTTTGTGCTGAAATAAAATTTCTAGTGCAGTGGTTGTAGTCCTTGCCCCTATAATATACATATCTTACTTGTTCCCAATGCGCTATAATTTTTGAGAAAAATGCAAAAATAAGCACAAAATTGGGCAGGGGTGTAGTACCCGCTTAACTATATTATCTTTATATTAGCCTGACACCTCTTGCATATTGAGATAGGGAGGATCTTATTTGTAATCAGAGAGGGACAAGGATCCTCTCAGCAATAAGGGGCTGTGCAATAATTATGAGCCCCGGGTGGGGGGTAAAACTTCCGAATGGCCTGCCATAAATCGTTTGCCCCCCCCGGCCCGCCAAAAATCGCCCCCCCCCCTCTCGGCCCGCCAAAAAATCTTCCACCCCCCCCCCCTTCACACATGCCAATTTTTTTGGATTCCAATTTGCAATCCTTATATGTTGCCAGCGCAGCGAGCAGGAAAATTGGCATATTAAAGCGTTTCCGTACTGTTTTCAAAAGCCTTTTTTGAGTGTTTTATTTAAAATGCGCCCCATGAATGTGTGTCAAAAATCGCTTGCTCCCACTCTCGGCTGGCCAAAATTGCTTGCCCCACCCCCCCCCCCTTTCGGCTCGCAAAAAATGTCTTCTCCCCCCTATTTTACCCTCCCACAAGGGCTCATAATTATAGTGCTATCCCTGCATGCATTGCAGTGGATCTGAAGAGTAAACGTACAGAACTGAAAATAACTAAGACCACTGGTTGATATACTGCTTCCTCACCATAGGCGTGCGGAGAGGTCAATGGAAATCGTAGTGACGGAGGTGTGAGTACCTCGGGCTAGTCCGACATTAAAGGAGTATTTCGTGATCATAGCATCCTCTTTTTATGACATTTTTCAGTAGATATCCACGAAAAAAGCTTACTCCCAAAATTTCAGTTGATTCCGATTTTGCGTTTGCGAGTTATGCATGATTGTGTGTATTACACTGCTCCATAGACAATGTGTTGTAATTCAAATTTCACGATAACTTCTTTACTGACACTGGCCAAATACAGAGGATGATTTAAGCACTTCCCACCACGCCACTGTGTTGACTTGCGGTTAGCACAGCTGTGTAAGTGAACATGACACCACTGTTCGCACATTGCATTGACGGGCATAGTTAAATTTGAATTTGGACTGGTATATTTACAATAAAAACGCATTCAAAATGCAAGTCGTATTCACATTTTATGTTACCTACAGAAGGTGTGAATTATCCTTTATGCATACATCACTTTTGTTCTGAAATCGACCAAGTAATAATGACACACGCACAATTCTTAAACAACATCTTTTGCACAGAATTCAATGGGATTTGAAAAGTAAAGTGGCAGTTGAAACTCTAGTGATAACACGTTTGCAGTGCATGATGGGGCTTCCTTAAATCATCCTCTGGGCCAAATGTATTAAAGTCCTTCTCTGCTGTCTGGCTTGGATGTTGCAAACGAAGCCACGTACTGCTGAATATCTGCTTCCTCACCATAAGCGTACGGAGAAGTCAGTGGAAATTAAATCGTAGTGACGGAGGTGTGAGTACCTCGAGCTAGTCCGACACTATATCCATGGCACGCGATAGCATAGTTTACCTTCCCATAAAAGTCTGGCTCAGTGCCGTGATCACTTTATTCCAAGGACTATACAGTTAGCAACCTGGACAACCGATTCTTTTGTTATGCAAGACTCACTCAGTCATTTAATGAGGCAATACAAACGATCGAATTTGGTGTTGAAATGAGCTAAATTTTGAGTTACACCTTTTCAATGTAAAATTAATTTTCTCGGCCAAATAAAAGCAATCATTTTCATTTTTTCAGTAAATGTCAGGTCAAATTGTAGTGCTTGATACTGTATTTTTTTTTCAAATCCTAGTGTTAAACTTAGGCGTGAAATTCAGTCATTTCGTGTAAGATTTTTGATTTTGATAGGCTTAAACTCTGCCCGCGAGCCTTTTTTGGATCAACCTTTTAGCTTTTCAAAGTAATATAGTTCGCTAATGAAGGATTTTTCCCAACTTTCTAACGCACATCACCGTGAGCGATATATCATAGTTTTGTCAGAATTTCCGTTTTGATTTCACCATTTTTTACTCCCGCCTGAAAATTTTTCAAAATCAACGCGTAAAATCTAAGGCTAATACTAGCATTGTGGATCGATATCCCTGGGTTTAATAGGAATACCGGCATGGCTACAGTTTTGCCAGAACTTCAATATAGCAACGAAATTCCCAGGCCTAATAGCGCTCCTATTGATCACAGCGGCGTAGCTGGGATTTTTTCCAGAGGGGACAAGCCTGCATGGGGCGGGGCCCAAACAAGGGGGGCGGGGGCCCAAATAGACAATTTTGCCCGGCTTATTGAATATAATCGTATGGTATTGCATATCGTATGGATTCTCCATCTCTCTGCCCCTCTTCTCCTCTCTCCCCCTCTCTCTCTCTCTCTTTTTCTTCTTTCTCCTCCTTTTCCTCTTTTTCTTTGCACTAGGGGGCGGGGGCCCAAATAGGCAAATTTTGCCAGGGGGAAATTGCCCCCCTGCCCCCCGGCAGCTACGCCACTGACTGATCATGTTTATAGCACGATGAGGATCTTTCATCACGTGAAATTGCATTGGAAGTCATGGTTAAAGTGTGTCGAGTACCACCCCAAATTTTCCCTACATACACCCCCACTACCCACCTCACACACCTCTGCACCCACCCCACCCTATAGGCCTATACATGTACATGATATTACATAATAATATATAGCATAGCTATACATTTAGGTATACGCCTACATGTCAAATTAAAAACAAACCCGAACACAGGTCTGAAGGGTGTAATGAAAATGGCAACCCGCGATGGGGGGGGGGGGGTAGGTCATACAAAATTCACCTGGAGATAGGAGGGACAGAAGATTAAAATCCCGTATAATAACACGCTAATTTTTCTAGGTTTGGACCGTGGATTGTCCCATGGACCTCAAGCGTGCGTCTCTTAATACGGACTAACCTAGGTAAACAAACAAACAGACAGACAAAATGGTTTTCATAATCATGGAATCCATATAAATTGAAATTGCAGGCTATCACGGGAGCAAATTTTAAAATTCACCTCATTTACCAGAAAACCCAATTGGGGATTTGGGCTACTAGATCGCTGGTCGGGCAATATTTGCTTTTCAATGGAAAATTGCCCTGGATGACAACAATGAAAATATCGACTATTTCTGCTGGTTGCTCACGAGATAAAAGTACTGGAGTTTGACATTTTCGGAGCATGAAGGGAAAAAGGGTAAAATAAAACGGAAATTCTGACAAAACTATAATATATAGACCCACACGATGTGCTTTACAGAGGTGGGAAATATCTTTCTTTAGCAAACTATATTAGTTTGAGACGCTAAAAATCAATTCCGTAAAAAGCTCGCGGGCGAACTCAAGGCCTATAAAAATCAAAAATATCACACTAAAAGACACAATTTGATGCTTAATTTTAACACCAGGATTTTAAAAAAATGTATATCCAAGCACCAAGTTTTTAACTGACATTACTGAAGAAAAAAAATATTGCTTTATATTTGACCGAGAAAATTAATTTCATAGCAAAAAGGTGTATCTCTGAATTGTGCTGATTTTAACATGTATCGATCGACTTTTAGCGCGACTAAGCATTTCTAAAGAATCGGTTGTCCAGGTGGCTGACTGTATAATTCTGTCCGGTCGCATTAAATCGTCGGATAATCATGATAATGTTCCATAATCGTCCATATTCAGTTTGCTTGCACAGGTATCGGACATATAATACCGGTTCAAATATTGCTTCAGCGCCCGTGCAATATTTTTGCGCTATCCTTACGGTCTGCGTTGGAAAGTACGAAAGTAACACTCTTCCCTCAAAGCGTTATGAGCGTAGCAATTTGTACTTCAGCAGATTTCTTATCAAGTCCTGTAGCATCCCTGGACCAAAACAAGTATTTAAAGCACTGCACTTTAAATATGGGTTTTAAACAACATTCCTATGTGCGACATTTAGAACGACGATAAAGTACCTTTAAAGTACAAATAAAGCTCAATGACCAGAAAAGTACATTTAAAGCATACTGAAAAAAGCATATTTAATAATAAAGCACTGTACATTAAAATAGCAACAAAGTGCGACATTTGGAACAACAATAAAGTACCTTTAAGTACATCAGTGACCATTTAAAGTATACTGAACAAAGTACATTTGACGTACTGTTATATATACTTTTTAAACATACCTCTAACGTGGCATGTGCCTTTCGTGTTCTTTAGAAAAACACAAACAAACATACTTACATGTTGCGGTCACACATTTCAGTGTCCCCCACCTGCATGCCTGAAACGTGATAAATATTGACGCTGACTTGCTCCAAAAATGATTTTCCCTGGACAATTATTCGCAAATAAGCGCACATTTTATGCCTTTTTTTTGTGCAGCATGGCAGATAATTAAGTTTAATGTTGGTGCAAAACGGACCCAAGAACATACTGCATTTGACCCCATTTAAGTACCGGTCATTATCTGCATTGGGATTTTTAAGCAATTGCACTCAAAGTGGGAACCAAGTGGGTCACCCCCTAGAACATGTCATTAACAAAATTTGGTTTTGTCATAGCCTACCCCATGTTGAAAATCTACCGACGCCACTGCAAATAACTCGATATCAACATGATCAAGAGCAACAAATGCTACTGCTGAACCCCCAATTAACCTTGACTGTCAATACTGAATTAACAGAAACTATAAAAGTACAATGCAAAACATGTTTGTGCCCCTATGATATATTTATGTACAGTGGATACAATATGAAATCTGCTAACACAAAATTCCTGATAACACGTAAATATTCATGCAAGCCCCCTGGATATTTTATGCATTATATTAATACCTCATGACACAAAATCGTGTTAACACATGCAGTAAAATAACTTTCGAATTGGGCTTAAAAGCTTTTCAACCTATCCATTGGGGAAAGTTGTGGGAAAATTTGCAAATGGTGTTGGTGGATCTGGTTGATTTCCTTCCGGCGGTGGCATGATGATCAAGTTTTTATTGTTGAAGGTACATGTAGTACTGCTCAACCAAGTTGTAGACAGTCCACGATCAGAGCGGGGATTACAATACCATTAGAGAATGATTTTGGCGAAAACCTTCTGATAATTACAAACACTCGATGAGCAGCAAGACCTTCCCTCTAAGCTTTTAATATGATAAGCTAATTATCTATTTGCTTTCATGAATTGGAGGACATTCTTTGATGTATTACTGAGCTCACTCATCTGAAATTACTGGAGCGCGAGTCACCCATACTGGTGGCTCAGCATAGTATTTTATTAACAGAAGGTTTTCTCCAAATTCATTTCCTAATGACATACAGCCCGTTAGGCCCTATATAACAATACGCGTATTGTACGGAATAAAGCGTAGTAGCAACACGTCCGTACGTCAATTGATGGCCTCAGATTGAGCATATGCCAAATTGGCCCAACTTTAGCAACTTGGGTCAAACAGTAGGCTAGCATGCTGCTGACGCTCATACATATGCATGTACCTGGCGGCATGCTTAGTTTTTGAGAGCTAGTAGACCTACGTACATCATTACATTTGCATGTATCCCCAAACAGAAAAGAATGAACTAAATATGTGACCTGTCACGGCGATTGAGCCGTAAATTCCTCCCCGGTCAAAATTGTTTTATTTTGTTTTAGAAAATATACATCATACGCTTTAAAATGATATATTATTTGACTTCAAACGATATCCAGTAGCGGGGTTATGGTTTGTTGAACTTTGCTCCTTCAACAAAATGGTAGCTTTTTTCGTTTCTACGTGTGTCTCTTTTTCCACATTGCTGGCAATAAATATCAAACAGTCATAATTGGCGGTCATATCAAATCATCCCCAAGTCAACGAGGTTCAAGAAAGTTCTCTCATTGTTAATTGTTGGTTATACATACCTATACAAAATACAATGCCTGGTAACCCACCACTTGAACAGGATTTAGCCAAAACAAGCAAAGACCAAGGCTATTAAAAATTCTATTGCCATCTAAGGTAGAAGCTTATTATCCTCTTCAATAATAGGATTATTGATTGGTGTTTGACTATCAAAATGAGATAGATGTCGCGTCAGCTAGAGATGCCGATGAATACGACCTTCATGCACATTTTACACTGTAACTCAGAATACAATTTAGGGAATTTAAGGCTCATTGAGCTGTACGGTCCCATATTTAGATTGTACTTTACATAATATTATACTATAATAAAGACATGTAATATTTCAAATACGTTACCATATAACCTACAAATCTTGAAACAAAAATTAAATATTTTAAAAAACACGCAATAATATTAATGAAGAAAAAACATACATACATGTACTATAAAGTTATATAGCATCCATGATAAGCATCTGCTGAAGAATCTGAGCGCTTGACCTATGTGACAGGGCCCGGGTATCAATATGGTAACGGTCTCTTCTCTCAGCAGGTTGTCATGGTAAATGATTGGGAGCCTTGTGGTTTTATTTATTTATTTATTTATTTATTGATAACATTCGACTGAAGCCAGGCAAACCCAATAGTGGCACGCAAGCCACTAAATTAAAGGGATGCCTACACAAAACCTCATACACAAACAACAAGAAAAACTAGTGGCAAATGGTGGTCATAGGCCACAAACCTAGCTGTTGCGTGTTGGTGTTGTGGAGGTATCTGGCCCCTGCAAAATGTTTCAAAAATGTTTCCTGGTCATGAGGTTTGTTGTCACCGAGTTTGAGTCCCGTACCCCTTGCAGATGTCCAGAAAATACATTTCTAGGATTTGACCTCTGCATGACCTTTGACCCGACCATGCAAAATGTTTCCCTGGTCATGAGGTTTGTTGTCACTGAATTGAGTGGCCCAATATAAAAACGGCCCATGGCACATATTTCGTCATTGGGAGAAATTGGCACTGTAAATGTACGAATGTTCAATAAAATACATAAGAAACTTGATGCTTAAGGTTAGCCGAGAGTTTTTCATGCGCTTGATTTCAGAGGGGCGTAAGTTCATAACAGAAACAGCCATGCAGAAAATGAACAAGCGTACCGGGACGTAGGCCTACTTACAATAGAATATCGATCCACGGTCAAGACATGAAAATGCTATGAAACTTGGCTTAGCTCGTGCCCGGAGCTCGGATGCCGGGGGGGGGGGCCACAAGCCGTTTTCGGCAATTTTCACAAGGATTTTATAAATTTTAAAATTGATTGGGGGCACTTCGTCAACCTACGCCCTGGAAAATGTGTTGATTTTGAATTTATAGCCTTGATATCTTTGATGAAATCAATGCTGCTATTCCCCTGATTGCAATTATTTGTAAATCGAATTTGGGATGAAAATCAACAAGACAGACTTAGCAGGCCTACAAATTTCTGAATTATATAAAGTGACAAACAATCAATCACGATTCACTGCACTCAGCGAATCAATCAAATAAAACTAAAAAGAAAGGAGCAAGAAAGAATAAAGAAATACCGGTAGTGAAAAAGAGAAAGAAAGAGAGAGAAAGAAAATGAACGAAAAAGAAAGAAAGAAATGAAAAAAGAAAGGGAGAAAGAAAAGAGGAAAGAAAGGAAGTAAAAATGAGAAAAGAGAACAAAAAAGAAAATTCAGCCACACGGAGACTCGAACCCACAAAAATAGTTCACACTAGATTCCCAGTCCAACGCTCTATCCACTCGGCCATCGATCAGCTTACACAATTGACTGTTCTCAAAGCGGATCATAACTATAATTGGATGCAATAATTTACATGCTTACAATCGCGTCCGCATGGCTCTTAGAATAAACACGCATGTCGGCGCTGAAATTTTGAACGAACTGATGGAGGAAAACCTCGTTTTTGCAAAACTAGCTTCAATTTGGAGTGAAAATCAAATGGAATAGCAATTGGCAGAATGTTGAGAAATAATGTAGGTATTCAGATGTCTAAATTAACGTCTCGTAATCAAGATATCGATAATTTCACAAACCAGCTTTTTCTCAAGCAAATTCTCCAAAATTTTCCCCCAAAACGGGCTTTTAAAATTTAATCGGTACTGTATTTGGTTCTTCCCCATGGCAACATTATTTCTTTGATCGATTTGTAATACAATACGAAAAAGAAGAAAACGTCGCTCGGTGTGGATTTATACGGAGCGCTCATTTGAAAAAAACCTCATGGAACGTGTTTTTGATCTTGTGAACATGGTGGGTAAAAATGCTTTAAACGAAGGATTTTCAAATTTATTCTAATAATTTGTATATAACACACACAAAAATGTTAAGCTACATCCAATGCACCAACATTTCACTCGCTGCGATATTTGATTACTGAGAAAACTCTGTTTTAGAGAACAACTTTATACGTCTTTTATACGTTTTTTATACGTCTCTTTGTGTAACCTTAAATAATTAAATTGACAACATTCCCGAGTTACATTCATGATGTGTTATGTTTGTATGGATGACCTTTGGTGACCTTTGACATTTTTCAACAGTGCCCTCTATTTTTCAAAAATGTGCCATGGGCCGTTTTTATACTGGGCCACTCAATAATATTGTGTAATTGATGCATTCCTTTGATTTCACGAAGGAACTCTTGATAAACTTGATGCTATCATTGATTTACATGTACAGCCCTCTTCCCTATAAGTAAAAAGTGGCACAGTTGTGATTTTACCTTTTCGTTGTTAAGTAAGCATATCTCGAGATTAAAACAAGCAAATTGAACAGACTAAACGGCATTTGAGAGCTAAGACTATGTCCTTTACGTTGATGTAAGCAATATGTCACAACGGTATTTCCGAATTGCCACAGAGGGCGCTTTTCACTTGCACAATTTTTTTTGAGACAGGCTGTATTTCTCGAAATTTTGCTTGTTATTTTATGTGCTAACATCTGCAAAAACAGTTGTTTATAAATTAATCTATACTATAAGAGGCGAATGTCGGTTGTTTTTATGGGCCAGCAGACTTAGTAATCCGTTGTATGTTGGGCCATGTGTTTGTGAACCCTGAAAGTGGCATATATCTGCTTCCAACAAACTCGTGTTATCCAAACTGGTATAATAATCTTTGAGTAGGAGGACAACACGTGAGTGGACATATTTGAGGTCAAATGCCATCTAGGGGTCAAATGAGGTCATTATAGATTCTGATAATGCATGACGTAAAGTGATGATGTTTTGAGGTCATAGGTCATCTTGTGGTCAACGTTAACCCGTAAGTGAAAACATTTTTAAATTTGTTCGTATTGGGCTTGAGGTTGGTGTACGCAATCCTGAGGCATAAGAGTATCGTATCAAAATTGGAATGGAAATGACGTAAGGAATCTAAATGAATCATCGGAATTCGGGGGGGGGGGTGCCCGAGTTGAAGAGAATCGCAAAAAAGTGAATTTCCCACCAAATTGTTTTAAACCACCTTATTCTGTTGACTTCAAATTATTTTGACCATTTTATAAAAGAAATATGAGCTAATATGATATCATTGTGAATAACCTTGTCCCAGCACATCCCTTTTTAAAGGGAATATTTAATGAAAACCCGACTTACATGTTGGCACGAAATTTGGAAGCACATCAGCTTCAAGCTATTTTTGGACGATACCAGTTTTAGTGTTGGAGTGATCTCATGTGCGCATGCATGCATTGCACCGCATACCCCCCCCCCCCCCCCCGCGACCCCCACACACACCCACCCACCCACATACACTTAGAGTAATAAAGCAGACATGCAAGCTGCTAGCTGTCACCGTAGAAAACCCAGCACAAAAGTTGAAAACGTGTTAGTTGATTGAACTTAGCTGGACCCCTAGGCTCCGAAACTTTAACCATGGCAACCTGTTGAATAAACCTCTTAGGTTTATAATGTTGATACCCTCGAATGCACTCGACAATATGAAACCTGCCACTTAGGTCAAGCGCTCACAGTCTTTAACAGATGCTCATCATGGATCATCTATACTATTATAAATATCTGCATCTGTAAGGTTTACTAAACAACATTCCCAATTAATGCTATAGAGCCATGCAGGCGTAGGCGTAGGGCAGGGCTATTATATTGTGCGCACACGGAGTGAAGTTTAGTCTTGGCGTAGGTAACGCACTGAAATTTGCTGGGTCTTTGCTGGGGCTTATAGTACATGTAAGTGCATTATTTATAGACAGTCACTCCGTGCTTAATGAGTCTTCACTTTGTGTAGAAAGCTAACAAAACATGGTGTCCGAGAACTGAAAAGACCCATGTCTCAATCTGGAACTCAGTATATATTCTGGATAGAAAATAGGTCAGATGGTGCATGGGCACCTGCAGGTTTTTGGAACTAACTTTTGGGGATAACACATGTACTACATGTACATGTATGTACTCGTTAGTTTCGTCTTGCATACCTGCATGCTGCATATTTTCGCCAGCCTACTGGCTGGCACTTGTTTCATAGATCGGCTTTGTTTGCACTAAGGATTTATATAGCCTACTGGTATTGGTATGAATTATTTTATTTTACTTTTTGTGGTAAAAATGTTTTAAAATATTGCCATTCGATTTGTAAGGAAGAAAGTATGTTTTGCCCTTTCAACGAACGAAAACGAGTAAGTATTGCCAAATGTTTAAATTAATTATGACTTTAAAAGTTATAGGTTATGCCTAAATGTAACAATAATAGTTCTACAGCATATCAACATGGTCAGCAGAAGAAGATGATATCACCAATGACGTCATATTAGTGGCATTTCCTTGGTCATGTACAGTATCCTTGACCACTGTACAGCATGATATCATGTTGATAACAAATCTAAGAATCAAAATCTTCATCATATGGACCATATTGAAGTCAAAGTAATTATCTATCCTATCCTGTATCCTATCGTGTTATGGATTTTAAAAAAATTACTCAAAATGTAATTGATGAAATAATTGCTATCTTAAACGTTAGTTTTGTCTCTACAACGGGAAAAATCCGATGCAAAATAAAGTTTTTAAGGCCTATAGCTATAATATGGGCAAAATTTATATAATATATAGGTCTATAGCATTGAACAATGTACCCCATTTGACATGCACTTATAGATAAATAAATAAATGATTGTCTTACTTTATCAATTTAATAACTTTTTTATTAATTATAAATAAAATGACACATAACTAAGGTACCATATCCAATTTGGTCCTATAAGTATCGGTGCCCGGTTATGTACCGATAACTCTTAACATCGCTCCCAGATGTAATAAATTGTATCAAGCATAATAATGAACATTTGCATAGTGTTATTGTTTTTCATTTAAATAAAAAAACGAATGCACTGTACAGATGTTCAGGGTACGATAAAAAGTGCCATCGGTACCTCTTCGGGCACCGGTCATATCGCTGTAGGACCAAAAAAGAAGTTGTGCCTAAAGTGAAACCAATTTCAATTTTTATTTTATTTGATTCATTACATTATATTCAACAAAATGATCGAAAAGAAAACACGCAATGCAGACTATTATAGAATGGACTAGGTATTGATGCCATGTCCATAGCTTCACATGAGTTTTGGACTAACAATCAACACATTCAGAAAAATACAGTTTAAAAGTGAAGATTTTAGTGAGTAATCAGTCCTTTATAAATGTGCTTGGCACTATCTACTATATATTAAACTATATATTGCGAATTAATATAAAATAAAATGAATGTGCATGTAAGTTGAGTTTATATAGCCAATTAACTAAAACATGCAGTGTATTTGTGACGTGGAATATAAAAAACAGACACTTTTGGGCAGGATCGTAAATGGAGAAATATCCAAAAATCTGCCTGGGGTAATTTTTTCACGATTTGGGTTTATGATGTTATTAATGTTTAAAATATTGTCTGATAGTTTCAGACCGCAATATTAACGGGCATCTTGTATTTTTGAGACATTTTTCAAGGTAATTCCTACTCTCAATATTGTCAATAATATTTTTAAAGGCCGATATCTCAATTTCCAATAATACCATAACTTACGAACTCAATATTTTCGCTTCGGAATGTCCGATTTAATAGGGGAAAACGGCGTTGTGGAGCAAAATACCCCTTTATGTAAAAACCTCAAAATTGATAACCTGCCCCAAAGTGTCTATTTTCGACATGACCCGTCACATTTCGTAATATAATAAACATCCATGGGTATAAAGCAGAAAAAACAACAGAACAATTTGGAGTAATGAATTAAAGAGTTGACAGGAGATTAGAGGTTCATGTTTTTGCTGTTTTAGTGTACATGTTCTCATCGTTGATTGTTTGCTGGACTGACATATATGCATGTAACAGGGATGTAAGCGTGATCCTAAAATTGCCTTTCAAGGTGACCAAAACTAATTACAAGACCTCTTCGACACTCGAGTTTCTTCAGGGATGTGGTATGAGCGTTTGGACAATATTTTTGTGGGACATTAGAGCACATCAAACTTATCGAATTGACACGAAGAATATCCTTATATATAATGATTTTGATTTTTTTAATTCGCAATATAATACACATTTTATGGCAAATTATTTAAAATTGATATTTTTTGATATTTAACAGTCGGTCTAGCCTCATATAAATCGGCATTCAGAAACACGCACTCATCGAGTAATTAAAAGTTTATTATCATTAGGGACCGTTCACAAACACTTGTTAGGGGGACTGATGCAAAAAAATATTGACCCTCCTAAATGGGGCCCTGAATAAAATGACCACACATTTTCATGGGGGTTGACCCATAATTTTCATGTCAAAAGGGGGGGCTGAAATTTTTGAGGTTTGAAAAGGGGGCCCCTAAAATTTCGCGATGATTTTTTGCATCATCCCTCCCCCAACAAGTGCTTGTAAACGGTCCCTTAGTCAATTAGAAATTCATACCAATTGTGACCGTACAGCACGAATGAGCCGTAAATGTCCTCAATTGTATTCTGAGTTACAGTGTAAAATGGGCATGAAGGTCATATTCATAGGTATTTCAATTTGGTGCTACGTGTATCTCATTAAATGAGGTACACGTAGCACCAAATTGAGGTACCTATGAATACGACCTTCATGCCCATTTTACACTGTAACTCAGAATACAATTGAGGACATTTACGGCTCATTCGTGCTGTACGGTCACAATTAATGTTCCAGGGTATGTCAAGTTCAAAAGTTGCGATCACCGTACAGTGAAACCTGGCGAATTCCACTACCATGGCACTGGATAACGTGCCGTCGATCGCATTGTTATTTGAAGTCATTTTATAGCATTATAGTATGTAATAGTATAGAATGAACTACATGTATTTCGCAACCAATGTTCATTCACCCGGTTTTTTTTCTGTGACGACCTGTATGACTGTAATCCATTGAATTAACACTGAGTGATTGAGGGCCAGTATGTTACTACTGGAGCCACGGGGACACTGTGTAGCATTGGGGCGAGTTTGTACCTAGGGCGGGTCGTCCAAAATCTCTCTAATTTTAAAGACATGATTGCTTTTTGTATTATATAACTTTCTCTGTATATTTGTATTGCATGAACCAGTGATGATCTTGATATTTTTCCCATTGATACTGCAGCACGTGTCACAACTGGTATGTTAAAACAAGAAGAACCCCACCAAGACTATATAAACAGGCCCGTACGTAGGGGGGTGCTAATTTGGAAAAGTATACAGAAAGTCCACAAATTTCAGAATTTGCGAGCGTAGCGAGCAAACAAATCAGTTTTTTACGCTTTTGGGGGGAAAAAGGTCCAAATGTTGAGAAGAAAGTCCACTTTTTACAAAATTGCCCCGCCCCCTCCCTTAGAAAAAAGTTCACTTCGTACGGGCCTGTATATAAATTTAAAAGGTAAAACTTGAAGCAGCCCCATATCATCAGCATGAAAACCAAACTGGTACTCATCATTCTAGGCTGTGGATTGTTGGTATTGGTGGTATTATCGGTATCGTTAATATATGGTGTTCCATCAGGGAAAGTCAGCGATAATGTATGGAAACGGGCAACCCCTGTGGAAACAGAAGCAGAAGGTAAGCAACATTACAATAATGGGTTCCATTATTCCTGGAGGTTGACTATGGATGGGTAGGGATGTACGGCTGGGGATTTCAAAACCATTGAGCTATTCCAACTGAAATCCATACACCCCCAATGGAACATATGACCTTAAATATTGAAAAATATCTGAGCCATTATTCTAAAAATTGCTACGCCTGAAATCGCAACCAAAAGCTGTTGCATCACCTTTCCATAAAGACCCCCTGATTATATTGATCCACCTTGTCATAAATACCCCCTGATTATATTGATCCATCTTTCCATATAC
The DNA here is from genome assembly GCF_039555335.1 of Amphiura filiformis. Lineage (NCBI taxonomy): Eukaryota > Metazoa > Echinodermata > Ophiuroidea > Amphilepidida > Amphiuridae > Amphiura > Amphiura filiformis. The sequence continues at coordinate 45,593,784 of NC_092645.1, read as the reverse complement.
AGCCTGTCTCACAAAAAATTGTGCAAGTGAAAAGCGCCCTCTTTGGCAATTAGAAAATACCGTTGTGACATGATGCTTAACGGCATTTGAGAGCTAAAACTATGCCCTTGACGTTGATGTAAGCATTATGTCACAACGGTATTTTCTAATTGCCACAGAGGGCGCTTTTCACTTGCACAATTTTTTTTGAGACAGGCTGTAGATGCCCCTTTCCTCCACCTTTCCATAAAGATCCTCCTAATTATATTGCTCCACCATTCCATAAAGATTCCTCTGATTGTATTGCTCCGTATTTCCATAAAGACCACCCTGATCATATTGCCCCACTTTCCATAAAGACCACCCTAATTATATTGTTCCACCTTTTCATAAAGATCCCCCCTAATTATATTTCTCCACCTTTCCATAAAGATCCCCCTTCTCCAGCAATATTGATATTTGAAACAAAATGCAACAATGTCCCATAAGATTTATTTCCAGCGGTGGTACTCCACTTTTTACCATTTTTTGATACCATCAAATTTGTTATTGGGGTAATGAGAAAATAATTATAATCTTTCATTTGATATCAAAATCTCAGTTTTAAGGATATAATGCGAGGGATGAGATTGTCGATTGGATCATGCAATATTATATTTTGAATTCTGTATTCAATTCTTTCAAAATACAACATAGTTTAAAGAAATTCTCCTGTTTTTAATACAAATAGAACATTCTGAAATTGCCAAGTCACATTTCATTCATCGCACGTTGTACTCATTCTATTGCAGTATTGTTTTATCAAGATATGAATGTCGACAATACACACTACAATACAACAAGGTAAGGTAACTGAAAGTTAAGATAACCACAATCATTGCCTCTGTTAACTCTCTCCACATGGATGTCAAACTGTCAATTGAATATATGAATACAAAACCCACCCAAGTCCATACTGTGGCCAAATTGAGTTAAGCATGGGAATTTGTTGCTATGCATAGGCCTGTCATATGTATGAAAAAACAACTCAAATTCATCCACTGTGTCTATTGAGCATGTGAAAAATAGCATGTATGAAAGAATAACCCAAGGAGAGTGACTTTTGAAAATAAAATGGGTTTAATAAAGGAAAGTGTGTGGTTTATATTACATGGCAGAATGCTTACCAACATTATACATACCTGTGTGGTTTATTTTGTATTATCTTACTAGTGGTAATCTCATTCAAACATTGTTGTCTTTGTATGTGATTAAAAAAAACACCCAAGTCCAAAATTTAAAATGAACCCCACGAAGTCCCTGAAATGCTAATCGTCATACTTAATACAGTTTAACCCACTCATTTGCGCGTAAAACTTACCATATTGACCAGATAAATATAACTGAAGGAATTAAAATGATACACAGGTTTTTCTCTCAAAATCGCTTCCCATGGACTTGGGTGGGTTTTGTATTCATGTATTCAATTGCAGACGACAAGTTTCAATTTATTTTTTTTTAACTCAGAAATATAAATTGTCATGAACATAGTATTGGAATCAGCATGGAAAATGCATTAAAATGAATTTTAATACCAAAAAGGGTTAACACTACTTTTCACTCTTCTTAACTTTGTGATGAGTCCCTGAATTAATTAACTACAACTAAGGTCTATTTAATCGTTAAGATTCTTTTTAGAGCCTTCTCACTGCTTAGGGCTCTGTATGATACGGGACACAAAGGTTCTAAGTTGCACCTTTTTTTCTAGGAGTGCACACCGACACACCTTCACAGGCAGACACGGTGCGTATGTACTCTGCATATTATTATACATTCATATATACAGATACCCATATATAGACTATAGCCGACTAACAGAATTAGCATTGTAAATGATGTCTCGGCAGATTTTAGCCACAGACGCAGAACTTTCTGCATCTACGGTCAGAATAAATAACCAATTTTCTAGGATATCTGATTAAGTTTTTAGTTTTCCTGAAATTTTTAAATAAAGAAAAATTAATAGAACATTAGTTGTGTGTGAATATTCGTTTATATATGTGACCGTCCACGGCGAATGAGCCGTAAATTCCTCCCCGGTCAATTTTGATTTATTTCGTGTTTAAAAAATAAACATCATAAACTTAAAAATGGTATATCATTTGACTTCAAACGATATCCAGAAGCGGGGTTATGGTTTGTGAAACTTTGCTCCTTCAACAAAATTATAGCTATTTACGTTTTTACATGTGTCTCTTTTTCCACATTGCTGGCAATATATATCAAACAGTCATAATTGGCGGTCATTTCAAATCATCCCCAAGTCAACGAGGTTTAAGAAAGTTCTCTCATTGTTAATTGTTGGTTATGCATACCTGTACAAAATACAATGCCTGGTAACCCACCACTTGAACAGGATTTAGCAAAAGCAAACAAAGACCAGAACTATTAAAGGTTCTATAGCCGGCCATCTAAGGTAGAAGCTTATTATCCACTTCAACAATAGGATTATTGATTAGTTTTTGACTATAAAAATAAGACGGATGTCGGGCCAGCTTAAGTTATCGATGAATACGACCTTCGTACACATTTTACACTGTAACACAGAATACAATTTAGGGAATTTACGGCTCGTTTGTGCTGCCGGGTCACATATATCAAAGAAATGACATGTAATGAAAACAATAAATATAATACAGAAGCAATATTATTGTACTGTTACCCAAATGCCATTATTAGAAAGAAGATGAAAATATTTTGTCAATCAATGAGCTTTTTTGTCATCAACGATATAAAACGTGATTTTAAGCCTAAAGCTGAATTTATACTACATCGCTGTGCAGTAGCGATTGGTTTTGAGCCAATGAGGTAGAACGCTTTTTGTTACGTTGGAAAACGCGCGCTACCTCATTGGTCAAATGCCAATCGTTCGTCGCTCAGCGATGGAGTATAAATTCAGTTTAATGAGCCAGATGGTGATAATAATATTAATAAATAATGAATTTTTTTCTAAAAAGAAGGGTACACATGGACTTCTATTCGGCCCTAATTTGGTAAAACGACCTAACTCGATATAGACTTTTATGCCTAATTAGGACTGTATTGAAACAAGTTTAAAAGCCTTCATGTCATTTCTTTTTTTCAAGTGTCCAACTTATTATTGTGTTCCTAAAATTCACCAAAGCAGGTCTAAATATTTTTCAGCAGAGCCTTAATTAGGTAAAACTTCTATCTTCGAGTTAGGTTGTTTTACCAAATTAGGGCCGTATTGCTCCCTGTATACCAGGAGAAGCTTATTACTGCAAACAAACACCATGTGCACAATTGTGCATTCATATGCTATCCTCCAGTGCAGAGCGCCCTCACCTAACTGAAAGTCACTTTTCATAATCTAAGAGGGCATCACCCACTACTGCACGTTGCCAGTAGACATGTACTTGTATATGAAATATCATTGTGGACAAGCTAAATTCTAGTCAGGGGGTTAGTGTAAGACCTGTAGAAAACATGGAACACTATTTTTGATCAAATGCTTCAAACATATGTGGTGTAGAAATTTTTTTAAATGGTGTGTGCAAATTGTACACAGTGTGTCTCACCTTGTAAATATAAGACTAATATATTGTGTTCAGTTGTACACAGTGTGACTAATCTTATCAATATATAGGAGTTATTTAGTATACTTTGTACATCATTATAAGTTATTTTTAACTCTTTTGTCAATACTTCCATTCAGTTTATAATTTGCTCTGGATGCATTTTTTGGAAAAACCACTATGTGGGCCTATTATTACAGAGATAGTTAGGAGTAACTGGTCCTTGATGGGCCCGAAAATGGATCGTGTAGAGTGGAGTAACAAAATTATCTCAGAAATCAAGTTTATTAAGTGTGATGTCTTTTTCGGTCTCTCCAAAGACAAGAACTGTTTATTAGCATTTTATACCAAATTAATGAGAGTTAAGGGTTCAAGTTTGTTGCTTCACATATGTTTCCAAGTTTTACTGCCATTACTTAGTCATAATGTGTACAATTGTACACATGCCCTAATTTGCATAATTGATGAGGTAATTTTTTTTTTATAGTTTTTCACAAATTACTATCCAAAATAGTTATAATAAGCATAAAAAATATTTTTTTGATCGAGCCATCTTCCTTCGTGTCCGAAGGGGATGTATACACCTTTTTTGTATTGTATCATGAATAACGAGTCAGATAGTTCTTCACAACACTGGTAATAAGATTTTGCTAAAAAAAAAGTAGTCTCCGAGAAAATAGGCGGACAGACACACAGGCAGGCAGACAAATAATAGACAAGCAAAGTTGATGCACATCATCAGAGATCAGCGGCAAACGCATGTATTAATGGGAGTGAGAACTACATGTATGGAAAACAAACGCATTAAAATGTACACAATTTTAACTTTGACATATCAATATTCTTGTAAAAATATGGAAACTAAGCACGGATAAATCATGCGAGTTAATGAGATATAAAAGCAGATGTCATGTTATATAAGTTATATGCTAAAACGCAAGTTAAGTAGTTCATAATATTAGTAAATATGTTGTTGAAGATTTAACATGAATTTAGGGGTGGTGTGATAATTTAGTGTAGGCCTAAACCCGTACCCTGGGTGGCGAATTCTCAAAATGGTCTGCTAAAATCGCTTCCCCCCCCTCCTTTGGGCGTGCAAATAAATCTTTTGAGGTGCCAAAAAATTTCTTAAGTGTTACCTCGTCTTGATATTAGTTATGTTAACTTATATTCAGACAGGAAGAAATACGCTTTGTCGAACCAACTTGATTTGGTTTTAAGCATAAGACATTTTTATTGACTTGTTGACTTTATGCTGCGGTAAGCGAGAGTGTTGGAATGGGATATGGATAGGGAGTTTGTGTAGTGAACATAACTGGCTGCAAAAAATTATGTATACTGATTTCACTCCTTCCAGACAAGAGCCAGTGTCCAGAGTGCATTATGTTATGTTCATACGACCCATCCGCCTGTTTTAACTAGTCAATAATGATATTTGGTATGATTACACTAGTAGAACTTCTAGCTGACAGCTTTCACAATTTGCTTTCAAAACTTAAGGATATGTACGCGTGATGTCTAGTACAGAATTTTCCAGGGCTTTTTTGCCTACATTCTCAATATTCTTTTTTTTTTCTTCTTTTTTTTCAGAATACCTGCTCTAGTCTACCATCATGACATGTTCTTAGCCTTTGCTGAAGGCCGTAAAAGGACCCAATCCGATAGTGGGAAAATGGATATTATTTTAAGACGTGGAAGAATAAAAGACTGGAAAGTTGAGTGGGGGCCAATGGAAATTATAGCAAGTCAGAGTGGGTACAGGTAAAGAAAATGAAGGATTGAAATTTATATACTGACAGCTTGGAGCACAGAGAGTCTACCAACATTAGCTGTCTGATGCAGGGTTAAAGCCATATTATAACATTTGGTGACGAGGACGCCCTCAATAATTTTCAAAATTTTGTGTTACACGATTATAATCATATACTTTTAACTAACATACTTTAACTAACATACCCTGCAAAAATCAAGACTTTAGGTGCTGTAGCTTTATCAAAATCCGAGATTTTGAATAAAACGCAGGAACTGTTCATGAGTACGTACATGGCGTGCGGGACGGCCATACACACATCAAAGGATCGTACCATAGCACGACCGACGGAGTGACACGTATTCCAATTTTCTTTGTTTTATCTCAGTTGTTCGGCTCAACATTATTAAAAGGGGACATACCCGGGAGAAAAAGCTGACATTTTATGGAAAAAATACTAATCTAATCTTATGGAAATATGGCTTTAAACAAGCTAAAGGGTGTAATGTAGACAATTTTAAGACTTATTCTCATGAGCAAGGGTTATTTCAACTTCGCGTAAAATTTTTGTGGCTCATCCGAGCATAAAGTTCTTCAGCACTGGGGTTTGGGTAGTGCTGGACGATTTTCCGCTACTCGGTCACGTGACGTGGGCAATGAACCCAGGCCACTTGACCCAAGTAACTACTTGTAGGCTGCTGATATGGGGTGGCGTCCCAGGTCCTTGTTGAGATCTGGTTCGGAAGCTGCAAACCGCTTCCTTAACACCTCGCTTCCTTAACATCTAGCGTCACTGTCTAAAACCTTGACCTCACTGGGGTCAAAGGAGTGTTTTGCAGATTTCATATGTGACTGGACACCACGAATCAGCCGTAAAGTCGGCCCCGGTCAATTTTGGTTTATTTCGTGTTTAGAAAAGACATATCATAAGCTTTAAAATGGTATATCATTTGACTTCAAACGATATCCAGAAGCTGGGTTATGGTTTGTTGAACTATGTTCCTTCAACAAAATTGTAGCTTTGTTTCGGTTCTACATGTGTCTCTTTTTCCACATTCCTGGTAATACATATCAAACAGTCATAATTGGCGGTCATTTCAAATCAAGTCAATGAGGTTCAGGAATGTCCTCTCATTGTTAAAGGGGGGTAACCCTATCAGTTTAGGATATGGATTGTCTTCAAACTTACATACAATTTCAAATATTGTCCCCTTTATGCATCTATGTGAGAAAACGAGAACATTTTCAGCGTAAAAGTGAATAATTAGAACAATTAGCAAGCCAATACGTTGGTACACATGAATTGCATTGTGGTCCGGCATCCAGAAACAACATTCCCGTCGAGTGCTTCGCCATACCACTACGCCCATCATTCTTGTGACAAAATATCTCATTCTTTTTATTTTTATTTGACCCTGATACATTTCCTTTTAATTTTGTATATTATCATGTACATTTTACACTTTTCTTTTATTTTAGGATTTGTTTTAATGAAAAAAAAATGATTTTTTAAATTTTATTTCTAATTAATTAATTAATTAATTTTATAGTGGGGGACATTTTTTCTCATATTTTTTTTCCATATTCCTCGTATCATACTTAACAAGATAAGGTCTTGTTTTGTATTTATTTCATCCCTTATGTATTTCTTTATTTTTGTTTTAAGCGTTTATCATTATAGCGCCCTCATTATTTCGGACCTATTTCCGTTCGTGCGAATTGGTATGGGAGTAAAACGGCTCTTATTCACGGATTCATTTTTTCCTACCCAGAATGTCGAAGGTGGCTACCAGTATAGCCTGTTTGTTTCTTGATTTCTCCGAAAATACATCAAATTGGAACGTCAAATTTCAGGATGGTAATGAGAAAAATAAAATCTATTAAATGATACCAAAATCTCATCAACAATAAGAAAAATCGGGGGGATGATGTTGTCGATCGGGTTACGGACCTTTAATTGTTGGTTATACATACAATGCTTTAATTGTTATCCACCACTTGAACCAAAGCAAACAAAGACAAGAACTATTCTATAGAAATTGATTGAAGCTTATTATCCTCTTCAGCAATAGGATTATTTATTGGTTTAAACAGTGTTTGATGAGATACTTGTCGCCAACGCACTGAATGGTCTATTGTTCTATTGTGTCCGATTTGAGCGCTGACATATTGGAAAATGTTGCCAATCAATATTCATGAGAGTGTCCATCAACGTCCAATTTTCGAAATTGGGTGACTTGTGCTTGGCAGGTGTAAAATACATCTGACTGGGCGTTTTAAATACGTAACGCATAAAGGCATTGGCATCAACGAATGGCTGCCTATAGTGCTGTTAGTTTTAGGCCTATGTGTGTGTGTGGGGGGGCCGTGTTTAGTTTCTATAATAATTATTATAAGGCCTACATTTATTTGTCATTCATTTCTTTTCCTTTCTCTGTACTTGCTAAAGTATCACTCCCTCTTCTTATCTCCCTTCCCTTCTCCATCCCCTCTTACGTTTTGTCCCCTCTCATTCCTATCATTTTCCTTACCTTTCTATTTATTTACGTCTATTTATTTATTTCTCTTTATTTCTTCCTCTTTCTCTCTTCCTCCAGTCCCCTCTCATTCTTCATATCCCCTCCTCCAACCTCATCCCCTCCCAAGACCTCTCACAGAAGTGCTGCCCCCCTTCAGTACGCCACTGATTATGACATTCTCCTTCTTAAAATAAAATAAAATAAAATAAAATAAAATAAAATAAAATAAAATAAAATCTCAATTTGTAAAACAACTTTTATATAGGCCTATACCGGTATACTTATTATATGTTACATGCATACGTAGCTCCGGGACGTAGCTATTTAATACCATTATTGTACTATAGACATGGCAGCCTTTATGTGTAATCATTCAGCAGGCGCATTCAATTTATTTAAATGAAGCACCTAATGTCAGTGGGGTGACAACGAACTATGCATTAGCGGCTAATGTGTGCCTTTTGTGCTTACGGCTACTCAATCACACCATGGAAGAAAGAGATGAGAAGGAACCACAACGACTTCGATCGGCCAAGTTTTAATCCGCTTATCTATTGACGCATGAAAAGAAAAGCTATCAATGGTACTTACTTTCATGTATGATCCATTTACCGCGATCGATGCTTGGCAAAATCATTACTGGAAAAAATTTATAACAAACCCATCCACGAACAAACAAACGCTACCCAGAAGTAAGATTATGGAATTTCACTGATGCTCTGAACATGTATAGTAGCTTTGTTTTGGGATCTACAGTCAAACTGTTTTCTTGATCGTGTTGTGTAGAAAATGTCCTATAAAACATCGAAAAGGTAATCAAAATCGGCCGTTTTTTGCTGAGTTTCATCTTTAGCAAATAAGGTAAGATTTTGGTGACTTTTTCGATGAAAAATAGATGTAAAATGTTCTTAAATAATGCACAATGTTCCGGTTGAGTCCGGTACATAAAACCTGTTTAATTTAATAGTTTATAATTATGTGTATAATCGTAACTAGCTAACTCGTTTTAGTGCCAAAGACTGCCAACTCTGAGAAAAAAGTCATCAAAGTTCGGAAAAATTGGGCAAAATGGAAGAAAAAGATATAGGCCATCAATGACCGATGATCACGTCACCAAAGAAAATCCTATAGGGTGCTTGCACGGAAGGTCATTAGTTCAAATCATCCTTCACACACGCTCCAGAAGACATGCAAATACATGGAATACAATACCAATCACCTATTTAACGCGGGGTATTGATCAAAGTAAATCCTCATGAATAACAATGTCAACTAAATGTCGGTAAAGGGAGTGGACAAAGTGAATGCGTTCGTTGTGGTTCCTTCTTATCTCTTTCTTCCATGATCACACCCTTGGGTTTATGTATAACAATAGGTACTTTTCGTTCCATTAAGCGCTTTCACACGACTTGCATTTGATCACTTATTGACAGTAGCCTGCTAGGTAAAGCGTTAATACACTGTCGGGTCAGCTTACCGATTTAATGGCGGAAGCCCTTTGTCCCAAACAAAAGGTACCTTTCGATGAATAGCTTGTCAGATTTCAAATCGGCACAAGGTTTCAATGCGTTACGTAATCTATTTCTTCTCCTTTCTATATCTAACCTCCTTGCTTGTCGCACCTTATTGAAAATACGACCTTCACGAATATGAATATGACCTTCACGTACATTTTACACTGTAACTCAGAATGCAAGTTGTCGAGTTTACGGCTCATTCGTAGTGTCCACTCATGTATGTCCTCCTACTGCCGAGGGCTCCTTTTTATGCTCGGAGACCATTTTCCCGAGGGCTCTTTCTGCCTCCCCAATGTAGTGCGATGGAAATTTTTTACATTGAATTTGGTAAATGGACCCGTACGGTCCAGAGTCTTTACTTTGTCCTTGGGGTACACCACCATACTCCTGATGGTGTTGGAGGGTTTCACGTGAACAGTTATACCGGCGTTCCAAATTTTCCTGTTGACCGCTTCAGGCACGCCTTGGACATAAGGTAGCAAGATGTGCCCTTTGGAGGGGATGTCACTCCTACGAGTTTCCTGCTACTCGGCGCGGTCCATGCATGTCCATTTGTTGTAACCGCATATGGAAAGGACATGATCGATTTGTGGACATTTTTTATTCGTTAATGGCTAAGATTTTTATGGTTAACATAAAGTTTTGTATCAATCTCATTTGCATAATTTCGTCTGAATTTATATATTTAGTATTTCTAAACATAAAATGCCTCTTTTAGCCATCTGTCGCGTTATTAGAAACCCTTCGCGCAAACCCTTGACTTTAAATTTTGCACGAAGGTTGAAAATACATTTATCTGCAAATCAATGAAGAGCAATTTAAAGAGTTTTGTTTACTTTTTGAAAACGATTCATTTGTATTAATTTAATTATCGAAATAACGCAATTTCTGAAAATACTCGCACCATTGCGCGAAACGTAACACCTTTTTTAAATGTCTTTTCATAGAATTGTCAAAAGCATTCTAAAGTATGTCTAAACCAATTTTGAAGTATATAATGTTTTCAGAAAGTGCTCAAACTTTGCGCTACCCTTGATAAATTCAATATGGCCGCCGTTATCATGGCAACGGAAGCGACGACGCAAATAAAAACTAAATAAAATTAATCGCAATGTCAATAAACCTGGCCAAATATGAACTTGATTGAGTGTTTACTTAGAAAAATCGCCCTTGGCAGATAAGCCTCCGCTTAAGGTCATGTCTTCTTTAGAGGGAATTCAAATGGAGTCACCCATTCAGATAACCCCATATTAAATACACACTTTCTGTGTAAAATATTAAGGTCATGTCAGCTCATGTCTTCTATAAAGGGATTTCAAATGAAAAGCCCAATGTTAGAAACATGAGAATAAATAAGACATGTTATCAAAAAAGAAAATTATATAAGTAATAAATAATACTTTCCCAGAGAAATTATCTTACACTTCCCGCAATGCATTTATTTCCTATACTGATTTGCTATTCAGTGCAATAAAAAAAGCGCAGTGATTTATAGTGCGCTACGCACAGGCACAACGCCTAGACGTTAATCCACAAGCCTCAGCACACTTTATATGTTGTCGCTGACCACTACGACCCCACATCATTCCATTGACAAAACCATTAAACAACAATTCAGGGACTTTGCTGCTTCAAGAGCGCACACCCTAGACATTCCACAAATAACCTTCGCAACCAGGATCAGCTCCCCGAGTTTCGTACGGGTTACAACGAGACAATTCTTTGTCCAGGGGAATTTCAAGCTAACTCAATTTTTACACGAGATTATACTGGGCACCGCCAGGGTTCGAACCCGCAACCTCTCGCACCATAGTCGAACGCCTTATCGATTGAGCTAACTTGACTGCTATATTGGTCGATTACATTTGCATATTATTTTTGTTACACAGATTGATGGATCCAACTCCAATTGTAGACACAGAAATGGACATGATCTTATTGGTTTTTAACGCACATCCATCTAATGTTACTGCATGGGATGAGCTTGCCGATGAAGAAATCACTACCGAGCTTCAGGTTATAAAGGTATGTCAGTTTGCACGATCGATATATCTCATATAAACAGCAACTACTTTTACTATTACTTTTGATGCACAGAATGATGAATCCGGTTCCAAAAGTGGACATGCTGCTACTGATTTAATATATTTAACTGATAAACATCCATCTAATGTTAGTGAATTTGATGAGCTTATTTAAGACACATTCACTGCCAACCTTGTTGTGATTAAGGGATGTATAATGGGCGGGAACCTGGTTTGGATTCCAGAGGGGACTGTGCCTGTAAGAGACACAGCCATCAATTAAGGACCACCACAGATCGCGCGCCAAATAAGTTTGCAGTTCAGAAATTGCATTTTTTTTCTCAGCCTTGGAAAAAAAACCAGGCAGAGTTGGGAATCGAGCCCGGGACCTCCCTGTTGTAAAAGGTCATGTTTTTTATACTGGGCACCTAAAAAGGGCGGCTCTGTTGCATTCTTACTCATCAAGACATGTTTACATGCATGTCGTTTATTTATTTGGTGTTTATTATGAGCTTGTCTAGTACTATTTTGTTCCTTAGACATTGCCCTTTCAATTTCTGAAACAAAAATTTATGATTTTCATTTATACTAATTACTGTAACTCGTTAAGTCTAAATAGTCAGGGGTGGCTCATGTTGCGGAGGATCGTGTGGCGGAGGATCACAATGCTGCATACTGTACAATGGTGATCCTCCGCCACATGATCTTCAATAAACATTATTGATGGATTTCTACTTGTTTCTGTACTTGATCTCGGCTAAATGATATCATGTTTAGCATTCATTGCCTCAGTATTTATTAATTAGACAATTAAAAATTACTAATTACTTGTTGCTACACTAATAAAGTTCATTGACCTCTATGCATTTGAATAGGGATTTACTGTAGGGAACATTCAAAAAGGTGCTACGGGCAAACAAAACATGATAAAAGGCTCAAATTTCTTAAGCAGACTTTGATTGTGATCCTCTTTACTTTAGTATTTACTAAAAACTAGTAAAACATAGAAGGTTTGCGACAAATCTGAAAGAGCGCCCTCACAGTCAAGTTTGATCCAAAAATTTAATTTTTACTAAACGCTTTGTTGAATTCTCTTTTAACTTTCAAAACTGGATTGTTGAGCTTATTTTACATCTAGTTACATACATCAATCATGAAAATTTGCATCTCCAGTGCCAAATAAGGGGTGTTTTGAAGAAATTTAAATAAGTATAGATAGATTTTGACAACCCTGTATCTACATAATTGAAGTACTTGACCCTCATAAGTTCCATATGACTGGGTGGGCAATTAAGTTAGCTATATTATACATTTGTCAAATGTTTACATTATCAATGTACGTCAGGGGTGACACCCCTAACTGAATTAATATTTTCGCCCTTATTTTGCTTGTTACACCCTGTATATTTTATGGGTCACCCTGTATAATGACTCCCATTGTATCGTTTCTGAAATCTTCTGAGTATATGCTCTCAGAATATATACTTTAATTGGGTTCTAATGTGAACTTTTGAAGTTATAGTACTAAACCTGTAAAACATGTGATTCGCTTGAAAAATACACATGCAACGCAATTGGTGCCCAACATAAAAAACATGACCAAAACTCATTGCATTACCACTGAACCAACAAACTATTAGCTGTGAGAGGTTTGATAGTAATCCTTGATATTGCTGAATAGAAAATTAATAAACGTTCCATATGGCCTACAAACTAGGAATATGTGAAATGGCTATCAATCGATCAATCAATTAAGTTTTAAAGTTATAATAATAAACCGATGAACTATGGAATAAGCCAACTATTAATTACTATAAAATCTACCAAATAAATCAATAAGTCAGTAAATAAACAAATAGGCATAGGTCTAAATAAAGAGGTAAATACATAATGCAGAATCAGTTTGAAAACGGCAAATTGCAGTCACAAAATATATAATATTAGTAAATCACCAAAGCAAGTGGTAACGTAGGTATGTGGAAAAGAGTTGAAATAACAATAACAAAGTATGTGCCTAAAGAGCTGTCTTTAGCATGTCGCTTTTTTGAAATATCACCCCCCAAAAAAAAATCAAATTTAGGAAAAACGCCCCAAAATTTAAAACAAACACGAACCTTCCAAAATAAACACATACCGTAAAACCCCGTCTACAAGCATATATAGTGTTTTTTTTTTTATAAAAGCTTAATTAATTCGAACCAAGCGTTAATATACCAATACAATAGATCGGTCTTAAAATAACACTTGTTTGTATATGCTTGGATCCGCAATTTTTTGGCTCTAACTCCATAATGGCCACTGGATTAATGTAGCTTTCATCAGAAGCACACTATATGCTTGTAGACGGGGTTTTACGGTATTCGCACTCGGCGGCACAGTCACTACCTGCAGCTGTGATGTGGGGGTAACTCGTTGCTTCCCCTCTCCAGATACCTGTACTTCAAGTTCGCCCATACCCCACGCCTTAAGGTAAACAAATTTGAAAGATATGTACATTCGGTTTAAATAAGAAAGGATCATTGGCACTAAAAGCATCATCATCGTCATCAGCTACAGCTGCATCATCAGCTACTTGAATCATGTCTTCATCATACATGTACCTTAGCAAACACTGCATGTAGGTTACATAGTAGATGTATGAACATCATCCTTTGCCATGAGTTGGTAATTAGCTTATCTTCTAGTGTGATCCTCCTGTGGTAAACAAAGGATGTACCCCATCCATTAGAGAATGAATTTGGAGAAAACCTTCTGATAATTACAAACACTCGCTGAGCAGCAAGACCTTCCCTCTAAGCTTTTAATCCAATAAGCTGATTATCTATTTGTTTTCATGAATTGGAAGACATTCTTTAATGTATTACTGAGCTCAATCATCTGAAATTACTGGAGCGTGAGCCACCCAGGCTGGTGGCTCAGCATAGTATTTTATTCACAGAAGGTTTTCTCCCAATTCATTTCCTAATGCTTAGTTGACGATTCCTTACACATAGGAGAAGAAGCTCAATGTTGGTCATGCCATGATGGTGTTAAGACACACTATATCCACTTAATTGTACCATCGCACCTGCTGTGGTCCTAATGAAATGGTGGGGTACAAAATACAAATGCACGCGCCAGCTTCGAGACATAATTAAACTGATAATTTGGATGAAAAGTTCGAATTCGCGGATATATTTCCGTGACCATAGATCATAGGATGAATCTGTTTGCCCATAAGTGATTTAATAATTTGTATTTCTGTCACTCTTTATTAAAGAGTTTTGATTTAGGTTTAACTTGGACAGAACCACAAGAGATGAATCATGCAATACAACAAATCAAGCCAAAATCATGGCTCTATGGTGGAGGTACAGTATAGCTTTATTGAATCATGAATCAATACAACACATCAAGCCAATGCCATCACTCTATGCTCCAGGTACAGGATAGCTTTATTGAATCATGATGCAATACAACTCATCAAGCCAAGGCCATCACTGTTTGCTCCAGGTACAGTATAGCTTTATTGAATCATGAATCAATACAACACATCAAGCCAATGCCATCACTCTATGCTCCAGGTTCAGGATAGCTTTATTGAATCATGAAGCAATACAACTCATCAAGCCATGACCATCACACTATACTCCAGGTACAGTATAGCTTTATTGAATCATGAAGTAATACAACTCATCAAGCCAAGGCCATCACTCTATTCTCCGGGTAAAGTATAGCTTTATTGAATTATGAAGCAATACAATTCATGAAGGCAAGTCCATCACTCTATGCTCCAGGTACAGTATAGCTTTATTGAATCATGAAGCAATAGTATTGCTGCAATACAACTCATTAAGCCAAGGCCATCGCTCTATGCTCCAGGTACAGTATAGCAGTATTTAATCATAAAGCAATACAACTCATCAAGCCAAGGCTATCACTCTATGCCACAGGTACAGTATAGCTTTATTGAATCATGAAGCAATACAACTCATCAAGCCAAGGTGATCACTCTATGCCCCAGGTACAGTGTAGCATTATTTAATCATAAAGCAATACAACTGATCAAGCCAAGGTCATCACTCTATGCTCCAGGTACAGTATAGCTTTATTGAATTATGAAGCAATACAACTCATCAAGCCAAGACCATCACTATGTGCTCCAGGGACAGTATAGCTTTACTGAATCATGAAGCAATACAACTCATCAAGCCAAGGCCATCACTCTATGCTCCAGGTACATGTACAGTATATAGCTTCATCATGTTCATTGTATTGTCTTTTTTTTTCTACGTTTAATTTACGTTTTTTCACTTTTGGTACAAAACAGCTGATTTGACACATAATGCGGTAATTTCAATCAAATTCAATCGATTTTGACCAAAGAAACAGCTGATTTTACATGCATATAGTAATTAATTAACATGGAAAATCTTGTTCGGATGGCCCCCAAAACAGCGTTTTTGTTTGGTTTGCTTTTTGATTGGTTTTTTTGGGGGTGCCTATTATTTGCAGCTTGAGTCTTGAGATAAGTTCTCAATAAATAAGCTGAGCTGACCGTGTCGCATGTTCTTAGAGGATAATATGTATGTATATTCTGAGAATTGTCTGCATGGTCTGATTCCCAAAGAATTCCCCTGTTACTTCGATGTGATGATCTATTAGCAGAATAATGTAACACTGAAGCAAGTTTGATGAGGTGGCACATATTTCAACTAACATCCAGAATAGGCAATGTTCCATCGTTTTTAATTTGGTGTTTTATGTATTTGGTATTTGAGGAGTTAGAACACGCAAAGTTTAATATTTGTGACCAAAGGATTAACAAGATAATAAAATCTGTTGATGTTCACAAACAAAAACAGTTAAATTGAGTTAACTCTGTTTTGAAGTAATTATGTGAAAGCGGTGGAATTTGTTTTGGGCCGAGGTCATTTTCTAAGAGACTTCTGAGGGAGTACAAGCTTAAAAAATACCGAGGCCCAACACAAACCTGACGATTTCAAAGATATATAAATCACCTATTTTTTTTCTTCTTTGTAGCTCCTGGGCATGGCATCCAGTTGAAATCAGGCAGACTCATAATGCCCGGTAGATTTTGGTCAAAGGTGACCGACTCAGAACAAATGGGTATGCAGCACATAGAATGAGATATACGACTCACCAAAGAGCTTTTAATAAACATAGAGTGGCAATAGATTACGTAACGCATTGTTCCATTGTGCCGATTTGATTTGGGGATATAATCGGGGGTATTTGTTTTATGCCCAAAGTGCATCAATAGCTAATCACTGCTTGTGCGTGATGTGCGCGGACTGTTGGGGTAATCTTCCATACAGATAGCGTGGAAGGACAAGTTACTGAACCAAAGGTCCAGTGCATGTTGTATTGTATACAAGAGTATACCTTGATTATACGAACAATTGGGAATACAAGGAGCAAGGTACACCAACTTGACGTGGGGAAACAAGTGAAATATAGAGTAGACGAGGGGGGACAAAACAGCAAATGTAGGCATTAGAAGTAGGTAAAGTTCGATACCCAAAAATTACCAGTTCCAAGGTCCATGCTAAATCTACAAAAACAACATGGATCAATGTGAATACAAAAAGTGCACTAGAAATTCTGTACAGCAGACAAGGAGGTGTTTCCTGCTGGTTTCTGCAGCTTCGCCACACAGCAGGCATGTGGTCAATGTTAAGAACTTTGCCCGGTTCCCTTGTATTAAAAAGTTGTATGTACTACCGGTCAGAAGTTTTGCTTTTATTGTTACTCTGTAGACATCCCTCTGATTTGGTTCATCTGTTTCCTATGTTGGATGTGTCTTGCCAAAAGAGCATATTGCAGGAGAAGACGTTATGTTTGAATCAGACCAAAATTATAGAGCACAAAATTAACATTATAGTTACTATTCCCTACTTTATTCATTAAGGGGTGGGGTATGAACGTTTGGACAGTATTTATTTTGGGGCATTAGAGCACATCAGACATATGGAATTGCATTCTGAATACGAAGAATGTCCTTCTGATATCAAATAATTTTGATTTTTTTTTTTATGGCAAATCATTAAAAATTGATATTTTTGATATGTAACAGTACTGAAGTAAACTTTATAAATCTGATGATTTATACTTAAAGTGTATGTAGGTGGGATGAAAAGCCGACGATCAATTGAAAATTTTGACCTTTCGTATTGAAGATATGGATTTTTTTTCTCAAAACGCCAAAAAAAAATAGGTCTTTTGGGGAAAAAAATCCATATCTTCAATATGAAAGGTCAAAATTTTCAATTGACCGTCGGATTTTCCTCCCAGCTACATACTCTTTAAGAATATATCATTAGATTTATATAATATACTTCGAGGACTGTTATATATAAAAAATTATATCAAATTTTTATAATTTATCATAAAATTCAGAATGCAATACGATAGGTCTGAGGTGCTCTCATGTCCCAAAAAAATACTGTCGAACCGCAATAAACGCTCATTCTAGATCCCTTAATTTTCTGCAATTTTCCATTTTGATTGAGCCATTTCTCATCTATCATTATGTATACCTTACACTTTGCAGATTTTACAAATGGGAGTTTCCCCCAATCCAATGTGATATACAGTGATGATCACGGTAACACATGGCATCCAGGAGGCAGCCTTGGCTATAGGGAAGATACAAATGGCATTGCAATATTTAGTGGTGAAGCAACAGTAAGTTATTACAGGTTGCTATGAGGTATTGAGACTGAAAATCACACTGAAACTGCACAGTAACGCTGAGACATTAGACAATAGATAATACAATTGGAACAGCACTGAAAAGAGTTATTTTGTTATGTCTAATCACATTCGAAAATCAACAGCAAAACTTCTGAAAATGAGTGGTCGCTAATCCCTAAACGGTCCAAATCACACTGAAATGTATAAGACCAGTCCATGCTTTTGTTATGAAAAATAATCCCTGCACAATAGCCACACTGAAATAAGAGTAACACTGTAAATGACTAGATTAATGCTGCAAATTGTTTTTAGTGTGATTTTCAGTGTAAAAATGTCAAATTCCCAGGGGGCTACTCGGTATGACCGCAAAAGAATTAAGGTACATCCTCAACAAAGACAAAGAGTCAAAATTGAAACAGAGCAGCCGTTACCTGTACCATTAAGCTCTGATTTAGTTAGTGAGAATTAAAGAAACGGTGATCTAAAACCCAAGGAAGGAATAAAATTAAAAGTTGAGCTTTGATGTTCCAATCAATGAAAAGGCGCTAGTTCTCACGGTTGTTTGATGTATATAGAATTGGCTTCATTATTAACTAAATGCAAACTATAGATGGCGCTATTTCTCCTAAATCATATTTCTATATTTGCAAGGGGTAGGTGATTAATACTGCCATTAAAACAGCTGGAATAGGTGACACAAGCATCAAGGAAATTTTATAAACATATTTTATCAAACAATAAAAGGAATTATTTGTAGTAAAAAGCATCTGTATACATTAGCATGATATCGCTTTTAGCTGTTTAACCCTAAAATTTGGTTGTACATGATGTTTTGTTTGAAAAACTAATAAATGATCTAATCAAACAACAGTTTTCTCTTTTTAGAGAACACTCTGTAAATAAATTTCCATCTTCCTGAGAATTTTGGATCATCGTGTCTTTATTTCTCAACTGATTTCAACAAATGAGGTCTTAAATCAGAGCTAAAGGGTACAGGTATTGACTGCTGATTTTAATTTTGACATGTTTCCCGTTGTTTAGGATATACAGAGGTGAACATAACTGATACCTTAATTCTTTTGTAGTATGTACTTTGCACTACAGATTATAATTGTCGTTCTCAAGACTCCTTTTTTCAAACTCCTTTTACATTCCGGAGACCTGACGCCAAGCTCTTTTTCCATTCCATTCCTGAGATGTATGTGACACCCATATGAAGATCCTGGAGCTCTTGGCTAAATTTTACTTCAATAAATAAAGTACCCCAAAATTAGCTTCAAATTTGAGCTCCAGGCACATATTTTTGAGAAATTATCACCAAAAAAGGGCACTAAACATTCAACCTCAATTTAGTTCTGTAGACCCTGTCTTATGTCCTCAAAATCTGGTCTGGACACCGCATTAAAAATACCCATCCCATAAAGATTTTGCATACTTGTATATGCATGACTTTTTTTTATTTCTGAAAAAGATATAGTAAAATTGGTCCAAAAATGAAGGTGTGCTTGCTGCGCCTTACAGGACAAAACCCATTTTTTCTGTTATAATGATTAGAGGTTAATGACTTCGCATCAGTAGTTTTCCATGGTTCAAAGCACAGTGTTTAGATATTTCACAATACTCGAAAAATAGCTGATGCAAAGTCATTAACCTCATTCATAACCGTCACTTTTCACTTTTTAAATTCAATTTACGTCTTCTTTTAAATTTTAAAACAGAACACAATTTTAACAGAGATTCTATATAATGAGATAAGACACTCTCTACAAACTGCCTATACCATGCTATACCGCAGTTGAAGACAGGCAATTCGCAAGCGTCGTCGCCGGCCAAGTCTTACTACGAACGTGTAATGAGAAGATACCATAGATTTCTACATAGAGGTCTGAGGAAGAGACGGTCCGAATTGACCTACCTTGACCTATAATTAATCAGAGAATCACATTTTTGACCGCTCACAAAACAAAGAGTATAAGTCCGCCCACCGCTGTCAATCATTCTAATGAACAAATAAACAAGCTCTGGCAATGACGTAATCCTAATTATAAATGAGAAAATCACATTGTACATGTACTGTCTGCTGTACTAGATGTCTTCCAACAAGTGCCGGAGTGTCGCGGTCGTGATTTTAACGGCGGGTATCTTTCGTTTTCCCGAATAGCCTATTAAGAAAATACCGCTATCGACCAATCACACTAGCACGCAATCATGCGATGTCCAAATCCGACGTGTCCGCGTAAATTGTTTGAATGCATAAATCGTCACGCGGCGCCGTCATTGTAAAGCGTACTTTGAGACCTTTTTCTCAGACGTCACCAATCAACCGATACTGGGTCCAGCATTCGAGTCGTCAGCACCCAAACGCAAATACCGCGCCGGTGCGCGTGATCAACTTTGCGCCACGCTAGGCGTCCTGCGCGGAATTGCCAGCTCACAGTACGCGTTTAGTTCGTCACGGTGTAAACAGTAAACAGAAATGTGAAACAAAACAAAGATTAATTTTCAAATAGCATGGCGGGTTTTCTTTTGTATTTTGTGGTATCAAAACAATCTGAAACAATGGTAACCAGTGTACAGTTCCCTTTAAAAATTATTTTATGGAAGTTAATGTGAAAGATGACAAAACAGAGCAGAAAATACGCAGTATTTGGTGTTTTCACACTGTGGGCATGTGGGAAACGCACGTGTTGTTTGTTTACATCTGAGACCCCAATATCGATTAGGTGACGTCATCAGAAAAAGGTCTATACTTTTTCAATGACCTGCATTTGTGTCCGCGTATTTAAAAGTTATTAGCTGTGATTGGGTACAACACATCGCGTATATTTATGTAGACTTGTTTCAAGTCCTTTGGCGTCCATAGTTAGTGAATGTTAAATTCATGGAAGCTTTGCCACATCTTCCAAAAATTTCTATTTCTTTTCAAAGTTTTGAAGTTATCTAAATTCTAATTTCAAAATAATTATTTACCATCAAATCTATTTGACATTTGAATTGCTAGATAGTGGACTTTCTTATCATACTTTACCCCAGGCATACTGTGTACTGCAGGGGTAGTGTTTGAGCAAAATCTACAACATGCCAACAAGGTATACTTCCTCCGTCCTACACAAAAAAATCTGACCTGACTAAAAATCTGAGGGAGTCCAGTATGATACTTCAACCATGGGTCCTAAAGAAGAGCATGAGTAGAGAAAAAGTAAGGAGGAAGACTTGATCAAGGCTAATATTTATGAGGTTATTAATGTTTATTCATACGTAGCGGTAAACGTAAATACAAAGCAACCTTATACATCTACGCTACTCAAACCGGGTTAACGAATCTTCAGAGCAATAGCATCCGTTGAAAATGCCGGTTGACCCGGGGAAAGCACTCCTTTGAGTAGCGTAGAAGTACAAGTTGACTATCAGGAATGAGTGAACTGGTAACCAATCTAGAAGGTGCAATTATGTTAGACAATGTAATGAAGCCCAATTGGCGTATAACCCACTTACTGAAAAAGAGCAAGGAAAAGCGCCAGCATGGGATTTGAGCCCACGAACTTCCACTTAGCCTTAGGTATTGATACACGTATTTCATATCTTCCAAGGTCTATGATCGTACAATGAACTTGATTTTTCCCTTCAAACAGGCAGTAGAGCTTGACAATGAACTCTGTATAAATGCAAGGACACTACATCCGGATCAGCCTCGCGTTTTGGCATTCAGTAATGATGAGGGCGCAAGTTTCGGTACACCTACGTTAGCGTGGTCATTACAAGAACCAGGATATTACATACGTGACCCGTTAAAAAATTATACCTACTTTCTGGAGGACCATTCTTATTGGAAGATAACATAACAAGGCCAGGCACTGCTGGTGGATGTCAGGTGTGTATTACAATACAGCGAGCATTATCTTGGTCAAAAATTCAGTTACTACC
Source organism: Amphiura filiformis (assembly GCF_039555335.1). Taxonomy (NCBI): domain Eukaryota; kingdom Metazoa; phylum Echinodermata; class Ophiuroidea; order Amphilepidida; family Amphiuridae; genus Amphiura; species Amphiura filiformis. Next base: position 45,571,800 of record NC_092645.1, on the reverse strand, counting down.
ACACGGAATAAAGCAATTGCTATTGTGGTAACTGGATAGCTGTCCAAGATTCGGCTTTCTATGTATTATAATAGTTACTTGCTGTTTGTATCTGTGTATTGGGGTAGAATTTGACTGCATCCGGGCCCTACTCTGCCATGTTTGGCTGAGTAATGGTACATGAACACCCTTTATGTCACTATGTAAAATGGTCATCGTGTAATGTTGAGTTTATACTTATTCTAGACTGAATCATTGTTGTCACGAGTTGTGCAATGTGTGTCATGCTTATTAGTGAACGTTGACCGACTGAGGGCGTCCGTCTATACCCAGTCGCTTTTGCCGAAAAGCGAATTGCGCGCATGCTAGATGACGATGACGCTTATTATTGATTCCCATTGCCAGGTGTGGCACTGGCTTTTTCAAGACTGATTAAGTCACAGACGACATACGACATTTTTTAAATTCCGATATCATAACTTGTTATGGATTCCTGTTGTGAAACCCGTTCCCCATCAGCTTACTCTGTATGTGTTGCCTCAGAACTCCTTTTTTTCGTTGAAGCCATACACTCTTCTGTCTAGCCCTCTTTTGATCTTATTGTTTTGTCCACCACAGAGTTGTTTGTTTTCCTGTCTCTTTTCTTGTTTTACGTTTGTGATCTCAATTGACTGTCCGCTATGGGCTTGTTTTGCTTCATATCGTGTTTCTAATATAATTCTGACATTATCATTTATTTTTGTTGTGAAAGTTGTGAAATATAACGCTTGAATTTAATTTATTTGAAAAAGTCTGTGCTAATTAATCTTATCATTTATATTGATACAGGCCAGCACGATAGGTTTTACAGCCCCAGACCCACTCTCACCATCCAACACTTGGGTTGTCTTCTCCAATCCAGCATCGTCATTCAGACGAAACATGGCGGTGAAAATCAGCAAAGATGGCTGCCGAACATGGAGCAAGCCATGGGTTATCCACGCAAATGCTAGTGCCTACTCAGACTTGGCTTATTTTGAGACCTGGGACTCGGATGCTGGAGTCTACTCACCAAATGTTGCGATTATATTCGAAGCTGGGGCAGATTTTGAGAATGAATCAATTCAATTTAAAATGTTTAGTTTGGAGAGGATGTTGCAAGAGATAGCGGAACCGTAACCATTTTCTTCAGGATGAAATTTCTTACGAGGACCAACACCAAAAGTATTGCAGCAGTATTAAACATCGCATACATGACAAACATACAAAAAAGAATTAAGGTACCAGTTATGTTCACCCCTATATATCCTAAACAAAGACTATGTCATAATTGGAACCAGCAGCCAATAACTACTCATTTAGCACGGACTTCATTTAGTTTAAATCGTTCAAGAAATAAAGACATGATGATAAAAAATCGAAGGAAGATGCAAATTCAAAAGTTGCAGTTTCTTCCAGTGCATGCTCTATAGACCACTTGGCATGTGATGTCATTGCCCGGCAGTATGCGTGCGAATTATGACAATTGACATTGTTCTTTGCCCTGCAGTGTGCGTACGCATCATAGTCTGCTAAGGGCACGTGCATTTTAAATCGCCCGCCACAATTCATACAGTACAAGAAAGCCATTGATCAGTGTAGTGGCTCGTTCGAGCATATCGATAGACGAGTCCCTCGCCTTTGTTGATAAACAGTGATGTCAAGTGGTCTATTGATTTGTACACAAAACGTTCTCGAACAAGATAACTAGCACAGAGCTTCACACTGATTATTGTACAAGAAAACTAGCATTGTTTTTTCATTGATTTACAGAACAGCAATAACCGCTCTTGTTATAATGTTGTAACAACGTGAAATTGTTGGCTCATGAGGGGGCAAACGATTTTTGGCGCAGATATTTGGGCACTGTTTCGAACATGTTAAATGTTCAAATAATACAAAATTTCCTCCTCATTGCGCTCCCGCAATGAACCAGAACATTTTCACAATAACAATATTTCCTTCATCCTGGCATATGCTAGCTATATAATTTTTTTATAATAATAATAATAATAATAATAATAATAATAATAATAATAATAATAATAATAATAATAGAGTTTTGGAATTAAATCTAATACTGGAACTTACTTTTTGCAACTATTGCGACGTTGCGTCTGGAACCACCAGACTTCATCAGGCAACTGACCCGTTGGACTGGTCACGTGATAGACGGCTAGGTATCGTCCCGATGGCCCGGTCCCATGCATGAGATAAATTGAAGCGGAGTCCCCCTTTCTTGTTCAGTGACGGTTGCTCAATGCGTTCCCAAATGGCTTCTTTTATGCCTCTCCTATGCCATTGTTCCTCCTTGTCAAGAATCACGACTTCCTCGTTCTTAATTGAGTGTCCAGTGTCCTTTAAATGGAGGTAAACAGCAGAGTTTTGTGCTTCGTTGGTACTTGGTCTCCTATGTTGCCCAATGCGGGTTTTTACCGCCTGTTTGGTTTCTCCAACGTAAGCCGCAGAGCAATCGGTATCACCGCACACAACCCCGTACACTAAGTTTGAGCGTTTGTCCTTCGGTTGCTTGTCCTTCACATTCACAAGTTTCCCGCGAAGCGTGTTAACTGGTTTGAAGGATGTTGAAATTCCAAAGGATTTGAAGTGGTTCTTCACGCGTTCCGAGATTCCCGAAATATATGGTATAGTTACGCGGGCTCTGTTGGTTTGACCACTCGCGCCTCCGGTCTTTGGCTCTTTACTCTTGGTGGCTTTGAGAAAGGCCCAGTCCGGATAACCACAGTTATTAAGGGCTGTTTTGATGTGGTCCTTTTCCTCGGGAACTTGTTCAGAGTCACTTATGATGGTATCAGCTCTATATTGGAGAGTTCGAATTACTCCTAACTTGTGTACGAGTGGATGGTGGGAACCAAACTGAAGATAATGGTCAGTATGTGTGGGTTTCCAACGGGTCAGTTGCCTGATGAAGTCTGGTGGTTCCAGACGCAACGTCGCAATAGTTGCAAAAAGCAAGTTCCAGTATTAGATTTAATTCCAAAACTCTGTTTGAAACTACTGGATGACTAAGAACATTCACTCAATAATAATAATAATAACAACATTTTGGCGAGCCGTTTGGAAATTGTATTACCCCCTCCCCATTGGGGCTCAAAATTATTGCACAGTCCCATTTTTTTATGATAGTGGTTGTTGTTTATAACTATCACTTTTCCAATCTGTGGAACATTTATCATGTCACAACGTGGTCACCCCATAATCATTCACTGGTCACGTGCCTATCACATGGGCTTCCTGGAGTTCTCCCGGATACTTGTTCTTGTGTATAGAGTACCGAAGTGATGACGTCACAGAAAACATTTTTTGCATTTCAGCGTTTTGAATACCATGTAACGGTGGAGCAGGATGAAAAACATCCACAGTCCAAATTTGGTGGGAATCGGATCATGAGGGCCCGAGATATGGCCGCATCAATACCTAATTAGCCCCATTGAAATCAGTGTAAATTGGCCTGGTTTCAAACAGTTATGAACCAGGCCAATTTACACTGATTTCAATGGGGCTAATTAGGTATTGATGCGGCCATATCTCGGGCCCTCATGATCCGATTCCCACTAAATTTGGACTGTGGATGTTTTTCATCATGGTCTACTGAAATATCGTCATGAAAATGCTGAAATTCAAAAAAGAAAAAAATTTATGACGTCACACTTCGGTACTCTATCAAGTCTTCCAGAAACCAATTTAATGGTAGCAAACAGGCCTACTGGAGACTTTCTTTCCAGGATACTTTGTCTCCCGAAAATGTGATATTGTTTTTTGGAATATGCCTACTCAGTCTCCTCCAATTATGACATATTGTGGGGGAACAACTGGAGGTCTTCGTGAAACCTCCCAGTAATGGGCATAGTAACTCAGAAGTATCCTGCTAGCGGGAGACTTTGCAATAGGGCATACTTCACAAGATCTCCAGAAGGCTTTTTTTTTGCTAACCTGTGCGATGGGCTATTAAATAGCAATTTTCTTTGTATTGCCATAATCTGTTTAGGCCAAAATTAAAAGAGGCCATTTCTGAGAGTGCAAGTAATATTTATTGGAAAAAATACAAACGTTGAGCTTGATTCTAGTGTACGTGCTTCCACTAGACTGGCTCCGTGCCGTCAAGTCCGGTCTTCCAAAAGGTGACTGTAATTCTGGTTCTGGTTCTGGTTAGAGTTGAGTCGGCATTGCCAGATATACTGTACTTCACCTACTTATCCTGGAACCTATCAGAACCGGGAATCATAAGACCAACGGCTTTACGTGACTTCCGAATCACGGACGTCACACATACACTAGCTATATTTGCACGTGCTAAGCAGTGTATGGGGCGAGATGAAGTTCTACAATTAAATCCCAATTAAATTAAACTTAATTGAAGGATTCCTGACCAAAAATTGGTCAGTTAATAGGTCTGTGTAACGTTTGATATAGAGCTTTATGGTTTTGACCTATTTGCCTGTGCAACCTTGTGAAGCAAACTTCTAATCCTAGTATGGACTATATAGTATTCTACGAGGAACAATTTATAAACAAGTGGGGTATTTTGGAAGCTTTTTGTACCGAATAGTGTATGTAAATTAATGTAAACTTTGATATATTTTGTATTTCATTCAATGCATTTATTTGATCAATGTAATATAAAATAATTTCGTGTGATGTCTGGTTTTGTTTTGTATTTGTTATGTTTTTTTTGTTTTTTTTTTTTTTTTTTTTTTTTTTCCTTTGAGCACAGGAAAATAAAAGCCCCGTTTGGGGCATGAAAGATAAAAAAAAAGTATAATATGAAAGAAAAACATGAAAAATCTTTGCTTTTGTTCTGAGATCTTTGACGATAAGCATGCGAGTTCATTTTACGCGGGACAAACTCGATATGTGCGAACATGGCAAAAGATATTACCAGTGGCGTAGCGTCATAGGGGACGGGGGCACGTGTCCCCCAATTGATCTGAAATTTTTAAAATTCCCATAGGAAAATTGCCGAAAAACGGCTTGTGCCCCCAATCAGATCCGGTCCCCCCACCCAATCATGGTCGGTGCCCCCAATGTCATTCAATGTGATGACCCACACGACGCCACTGGATATTACTGATTCTACTGCGTATCACATTTACGCCATGATCCCCCCCAAGCAAAAATGCAATTGCTAATCATGAAAGTCGATTTTACACGATGCAAGCGTGATATGTCAAAAGTGGCATTTTCTGCACGTTTTTCTGTTAGCCAACATATTACTGATTCCACTGTATAGGCCCCTTGACATTGTCGCCATGATCGCCTCGAATTTGTTTTAAAAAGCGAAATTGCAATTGAAAGATTTGTCAATTGTTGCATCCAATATGTAACATTGAATAAAACGAATGAACTGGTTTTACGCTTATAATATTTCAGAATATTGTAGTGATGTCGTAATGTCAAACTAATGTCAGAATCGGAATTCTTGTGCTCGACTTACTCGAAAAAGTGTCTTTGTACATGAGTATAGCTGGTCTAATGTTTCGAAATGGCGCCGCCGGCCATCTTGGATTTTGGTATCTGGCCAAAAATGCCAGAATTTTTGCGAGGGACATGGGGTCCTTTTTTTCTAAAAGGACCATAGAAGTCAAACAAATCGTCAAACCCTTACTAGCCAGAGAATGGTCACGGCAGGTGACACTCTGAAGTACAAAGTACCAACGCAGACGCACACATTGTGCCGACTTTGAAGACACGCATACCTGCAGCAGAAACGCAGCACTACGCACTGTTAACGCGTTGTATACGCGCGCGTTGTCACTTTGTACTTCAGAGTGGGCAAACTGTAATTTTCCCCAATTTATGGCCTACATGATGGCACCTGTCCGTATTCATTTAATATGGTCCACAACTAAAAGTTCGTCCCTAAATGCTTTTTAATTAAAATAAATCGAAAACATGTTGAAAATACCTTCTCATTTGCATCTCAGACTTTCCAAGGCGCTACTATAATAGCACAGTACCTGACACTCCAAAACGCGTTCATACTGTGCCAAAACGGCCATAACTTTCTTAAATCTTGAGGTAACAATCTTGTTTGCTCGATAAATGATAATTTGTTATGTTTACTTTCAGTACTTTTAGCTAGAAAAAAATACCCCAAAGTTCAAGAGTTGCAAATTTGGATTTAAACACCACATGTGTGAAATACTTTCTATGGAGGAAGGAGTCAAAAGTCATAATTTTACTCATTTTTTCACTCTTTACAAGGTCAGAACTTGGCAAAGAAATGGGGTATTGACCTGGTTCGGTTTGTATTTACAGATATAAGATGTTAGCTTTGGGAATAACATAGAACTATGATGATCAATCATCATTTAGGAGTTGCAAAAGTTAAATGTCTGAATTAGAATGATATTTGACGATATGCAAACGTCTAAAACGATATGTGTAGAATGATTTTGTGACGTAAAATCGGTAATATATTTCTACCAGATATTCTATGTGATACATTATCGATTTTACGTCATCAAACATTCGTTAGAACTTAAAAATTACCAAGGGGGTGACAATATTTTTTTCAATTAGCAACGCAGACCCCATGACAAATCCCGCTGGTTTGCTGGCTAGAAAATGAGGCCAGTTATCGATCCGTTATGAATAATTCATATTCGGCCCCTTGATCATGCTAATTATGGTTGGCAAATAACGACACCGTTAGTTTTGCAAACTTTGCCTGTTCAATGAGAACATAGCGCGCCCCCAATACTTCAGGGCGCAAAAATATCCGGTTTATGAAAAAAAGAATAATGGCGGACGGGTATTTCCCATCAGGCACCAGTGATATGTTTTTCAAAGAAAGTCTACTAATTTAATATGGGAATGACTTTTTGCAATAGTAATATGTCGAAATTAGGCCTAGCTGTCAGTAATAAAAAGGAAATTCGTGACAGGTGTAGTATACAAGTAGTATGGCGCCGTATTTGTCTGTTTGTTTGTACGTGTTTCCTCTTAAATTATCAATCTGCAACAATTAGACATGTTGGTGGTTGGCTACCGGGGTGAATAATGATAAGTATTTTTAAAAGTATGTAAAGAATTTCACATCACAGTGCCATTTCAGATATATACACAACACCAAAATCCCGGGACCAAAATGAATATATTACTATCTGATTAATTGGACACAGTCTGCGTGTTCCGGAAATCACGTAAACCAATGTCCTTGAACATTTTAAGATCCATTGTTGCTTTGACATAAACATCTCAGAAAAAGTAACTACCCCCCCTAAATAATGGCCATTATTCAAAATGGGCCGGCTACTGTATTACAAATCTGTAAAATGCGTTGGTTTGCAACAGTCAAAGTAAAATGGTAAGAAGGCACGTAAATGTCAAATGTTATACACATAAATTTATTTAATATCACCGCCTTTTTATTTAATGAAACGGTATACGAATTACACCTGCTAAATGCCTATACAGAAAGGTGATAATACACATTCATTCAGCAATTTGATAACATGACTACCGCCCGCTGTAAGTCAGCTATTTGCATAACAATGGGTCACATGCTAATAGCTGTTGCCGAATCCAGGAATTCATCTATGATATTACTGAAAACAGAATGGGAATTGATTAAATAACGTAGATATGTTACATCAAATATTTTACATCGAATACTCGAGTCTGAAAACGGCCTTAAAGTGTTAAAAGTTGCATCTCAGTCCTGCTCAGTCCATAGGAGTCAACTCTCAAACAATACAGTAGGCCAAACCCATTCATGTGTTTGTTTGCCTGCTATGGACTCAGGTGCATCTTTTAAAACGGCCTCTTTCTTACACAATTAACCATTTTTACGGAGAGTTCTTGTTTAAAGATAGTTCTTGTTTGTGGATATCACCACATACATACCATAACAAAAGGATGCTAAAATCATAAAATACTCCTTTAAAGGGTCTGTGTCAGATATCATGAAAATGTCAGATTAGAAAACATTGAATTTAAAATGAAGCTAGATTGGAAACTAAAACATTAATTTAAAGATTTTTTTTCCAAATCTTAAAAAAAATATCAAAGACATAATTATGGTGACTTCTTGGATAGCTGATTGTATATGCATACAGCAGAAAAATCCCAAAAACGCAAAATCAGGGTCTGTCAGGCCAGTAAAACAGGGATTTTTCCCGTTGCCTTACACTTACAGACAAATGTTACAAAACAATACTAGTTTGATGAAATCTGACACTGCATGTACCCCTTCAAGTGCACATTTTAATGCACAATTCAAATGTATCCCAATATACACCTAATCTATACATTGTCTATATAGGTGATTAAATATTGGACATTCATCCACCAATTTTACTGATCCATACAAAAACCAACCAAGCAATCTTCAGATGATATCGACACTTAAACCATAGGAAAATTCACAAGTTTTTTTAAGGTATATGAATACAAAACGCACCCAAGTCCATACTCAAATTAAGCATTGGAAATTGTTGCTTATACATAGTCCTGTCATCCATACTACTAAAATAACGAGCGAAGTGTGTGTGTGGGGGGGGTGGGGTGGGGGGGGGGTGTGTGTGTCACAGGGGGTGTGTATCTGCCTCTCTGTCCGGTCATGCGTTTCGCCGCGATTCGACGCATCGATACGATATTTCGGATATATAGATAGAAAAGCATGACTTTCGGCTGGTTTTTAAGGTCATCGGAGGTCAAGGTCAAAGGTCATGGATTTCAAACTTCGTCCGATCGGGCTCAAACTTGGGGAATACGTGTGCGAAATGAAATTGAGATCAACCAAGGTCAAATGTCATCACGGAGGATTCAACTTTCAAACTTTGTCCAATCGGGCTCAAACTTGGTGGGTGGAATCCTTGATACAAGGGAAATATATGTGCGAAATAAAACGAAGGTCACCGAGGTCAAAGATTATCACGGAGGGTTCAAATTTCTAACTTCGTCCAATCAGGCTTAAACTTGGTGGGTGGAATGCTGCAAATGAGAGGAACATGTGAAAATATAATCAAGGTCATCCTAGGTCAAAGGTCATCCAGGGCTAAATTTTAAACTCCGCCCGATTGACTTAAACTTAGTGAAAGTAATTCTCCATATTACGGGAGCATGAACAAAGTCAAGCCGAGGTCACTTGATGTCATATGGGGTCAAATGTTAGAGTATGCCCAATCGAGCTTAAAACTGGTAAAAAATCCTCAATATAATGTGAACATGTCAAAAAGTCAAAAGGGTCATCGGGGTGAAACAGCATCGCTATCAGTTGCTCTCACAGCTACGGGTGAACCAGTATGTATAAATGTTGAACCCATATCCAGCCTCTACGTGCGTCTATTGAGCATGTGAAATCAAACATGGCCTATACCCAGCATGTATGATACATACTTGCTTGTTAGTTTTCTCAAAATCACTTTCGATGGACTTGGGTGGATTTTGTATTCAGGTATTCAATTTAAATGGCAGTTTATCTGGCGCTTGGCGTTAATAATTCACAGGTACTTCATTTGTCCTTCATGGTTGGCAATACACAATGTGGTAGCTAGTCCAGTTGAAATCATACACGCCCTATGGAAGACATGACCTTTATCTCCCACACAGGTGGTGTAGATTTCAAACAGAGTCACCCATTTTGGTAACCCCATTTGAAATTTACACTCCCTGTGTTGGAGATTGGGGTCATGTCTTCCATATCAATTTGTAAGCGCTCTTGAGCAAAGTCATAGTTCATTGAATTTACAACCGTATGACAAATCAGGCGAACGTTTTTGCATAAGATTTGCAATTTAAAGAGATTTGGCCATTCCTCATTCTATTGACGCTAGTATATGGATAATAAAATTTGAAAAATATTGTAAGGAACACTTGAGGTTTTGACTTTTAAAATCTACATTTTGGTCAAAATAAGTTATGTTCAGCCCTGTATATTCTAAACAAAGACACAAATGTCAAAATTAAAACAAGCAGCCAGCACCTGTACCCTTTAGCTCTGATTTAAGACCTCATTTATTAAAATGAGAATTAAAGAAACAGTGATCTAAAAAATAAGGAAAGAACGAAATCAAAAGTTGCACTTTTATTTTCTGTATGCACTGGAGCAAACTGCAACTTGTGAATTTGCATCTTCCTTCGATTTTTTTTATCATTATGTCTTTATTTCTTGAACGATTTTAACTAAATGAAGTCTTAAATCCATGCCAAGTTATTGGCTGCTGGTTCCAATTATGACATAGCTGTCTTTGTTTAGGACATACAGGGGTGAACATTACTGGTACCTTAATTCTTTTGTGTACTGTATGTCATGTATGCGGTGTTTAATACTGCTGCAATACTTTCGGTTTTGGTCCTCGTAAGAAATTTCATCCTGAAGAAAATGGTGACAGTTCCGCTATCCCTTGCAACATCCTCTCCAAACTAAACATTTTAAATCGAATTGATGTGTACGCAAAATCTTCCGCACCACCTTCGAATAAAATTGCGATATTTGGTGAGTAGACTCCAATGTCTGAGTCCCAGGTCTCAAAATAAGCCAAGTCTGAGTAGGCACTAGCATTTGCGTGGATAACCCATGGCTTGCTCCACGTTCGGCAGCCATCTTTGCTGATTTTCACCGCCATGTTTCGTCTGTTTATAGATGCTGGGTTGGAGAAGACAACCCATGTGTTGGATGATGAGAGTGGCTCTGGGGCTGTAAAACCTATCATGCTGGCCTGTGTCAATATAAACATGGATGATAAGATTAATGAGCACAGTCTTTTTCAATGAAATTAAATTCAAGCGCTTTATTTCACAACTTCAAAAATTCATGATATATATTGCCAGAATTATATTAGAAACATAATACCGGGTGTCCCCAAAGTCCCTTAACATTGTGAATTTGCCATATAACTTGCATTGGGTTAATAGTGTTGTTACAAAAATTGCACAGTATGTAGATAATTCTTTTACAAATGTTATGATACCAAACATGCCTATGTGGCCATGGGAAAATAGGTCTCGTCATTTGAGAGGTGAGCACGATATAACGTGTTATCATTTTAAAATCTGTTTTGTTTAATTTGGCTGTGTTTGTTTGATTGTTTGTTTGTTTGTTTTCAATGCGTAATCTTCATTTTCTGTTTTATCTGGGTTTTATTTGGAAACTACTTTTCTGAGGATTCGATGAACAGTTGTACGCGGTACGTTGTTCTCCATTGAAAGTCGACGTACATGTACTGATCACCTTGGGCTTTTCGCCACCGCTCTTCGTATGACATCAATGTTTGTAGCCGATCTTCCTGTTCTTCCACGTCCTGCCCGAAGTAGATCATGAACAGATCCAGTTGATAGGAATTTCAGCACTAGTTGCTGGATTGTATTTCGGCTGGGTAGTGCATAATTTACATTAAACTGTTCCCTAAACATTGCTTCAGTGAGTTTGTCCGACTTTGTATCGGCAAAGAACCATACGACCTGAATCAGTTGATCTATAGGAAATTCATCTTCACTTCAACTGTTTTAAAGTAAAGTTTAATATTGTCAATATATCCTAATTATAATCTAAAACAGCAGTCACGCTTACGCTAAGCCATGTAATCCATTAATGTTCATACCTAAATGTAGCGTGCGCAGTGAGTGAACCAACTCTATTGTTCAGGGAAGCACATCATTCATGTTCTTGAACAAAGAAAACATGAGCTTGCTTTTGTGGGTTTGATACACACATATGTACAGTCGCACAGTAAGGTCAAAGGGTCATCAATAATGCTGTTTTTGGTATCAGAATAATTCTAAAAGATCAATCTATATGAATATGTTATCCATTTTGGTATGAAGTAGGAAATATTTGAGATATGGCCAATTCACAATGTTAAGTTACTTTTGGGACACGCTGTATGAAGCAATGTACAAGCCCATAGCGGACAGTCAATTGAGATCACAAAGGTAAAACAAGAAAAGAGACAGGAAAACAAACAACTCTGTGATGGACAAAACAATAATATGCAAAAGAGGGCTAGACAAGATAAGGTCTAGAGTCTATGGCATCAATGCAAAAAAAGAGTTCTGATGCAACACATGCAGAGTAAGTTGTGGGGAACAGGTATCACAACATGAATCCATTACAAGATATGTTGTCGGAATATGTCGGAAACAAGGTGAAGAACTGATGAAGTCTGTGACTTCATCAGTCTTGAAGAAGTCCGTGCCACACCTGACAATGGGACTCAATAACAAGCAACAAGGCCTCAACGATTACACTGTCGTCTGTGACTTCATCAGTCTTGAAGAAGTCAGTGCCACACCTGACAATGGGACTCAGTAACAAGCAACAAGGCCTCAACGATTACACTGTCGTCTGTGACTTCATCAGTCTTGAAGAAGTCAGTGCCACACCTGACGATGGGAATCAATAACAAACAACTGTCGGAGTCACAGTTTCGTCGGATGTGCCTCTGACCACAACAGTTTGGAAGAAATCAGATCCACACATGACGATGAGACTGCTTTTAAGCAGTCTCATCGATTAAAATAAGCAACAACGATTCAATGGGCATGCTGTGGGAATCGAACTTGTCCAACTCGAGGTGCTGTTTTTTTTTTCTTTAAATTTAATTAAACAAATACCTCAAATACCCCCAACATAATATGTGACCCAATTGAGTCCACTCAGGCTAATGTCGGAAGATATATAACGGGGCAAAATCCTGCTGAAAATCAGAATTGTTCAGTATTGAAGTTAGTGACCGTTCACAAACACTTGTTCGGGGGCCTGATGCGAAAAAATTTCAATACGAACATTTTTCACCCCCCCCCCCCTTTTTCAAACCACAAAAAATTCACGCCCCCCCCCCCCTCTTTTTGAAATGAAAATTATGGGTCAACCCCATAGAAAAGCATATAAACTCAATTTTCCCAGGAAAATTTGTGGTCATTTTGTCAGCCCCCCCCCCCCTTAGGAAGGTCAAAACTTTTAAGGGCCCTTTTTGCATCAGGCCCCCTAACAAGTGTTTGTGAACGGTCCCTTAGCCATTATAATTATGCCATTAAAATATGTTGCATTCAATCATATATGACTAGGCCAATGTATATCGCAAGCCCAGGTCTGATTATGTGAGCCCACTCTTAAGAGATCTTCATTGGCTACCAGTTCATGAGAGAATCAAGTTCAAGACACCCACGCTTGTGTATAAGTCCCTGAATGGGCTCTCTCCTCAATACATTTCCAACTGTCTCACGGTCAAGAGCTCCATATATGCTAAGAGCACTAGGTCCAGTGAGAGTGTTAATTTCATCATTCCTCGCACCAGGAAATGTACTTTTCAGTGACTGCTCGAAAGTTTTGGAATGGCTTACCATCTACAATCAAGAATGCTATCAGCCTGGACTCATTTAAGCCATTGATAAAAACTCACTTATTTCCTTAATTTTTGCTGCTATTACTTTCTGTGTTTTTTTTTTTGTTTAATTTTTTTTCTTCTTTTCTCTTGCGCCTTGAATCCCTAGGCAAAAGCGCATATAAATGCTTGTTGTTATTTTATGTTATGTTATGTTATGTTATGTTATGTTATGTTATGTTATGTTATGTTATGTTATGTTATGTTATGTTATGTTATGTTATTACGATGGAAATATTAGTCGATCGCGTACACGATGTTCGCAACACAGTACATACACGGCGTGCGGGATGGTACACACACATCAAAGGCCCGTGCCGTAGTACAACCGACGGAGTGGCTTGCATTGGAGACATCTGCGCTTTAAGTAAATTCCAGTTTTCTTTGTTTCACCTAAGTTGTCCGGCTCAAAATTAAAAGGGGTCATATCTGAGAGTAAAAGCTAACATTTAATGGAAAAGAAATGACAATCTATTTTTATTGAAATGTTACAACATGGCTTTAATTGTAATAAACATCAGTATAATATCGAGTTCATCAGAATGCGTTCATAATGATTAATAACATTATTTTTATCTATCAAAAATCGACTATGGCCTATAGTCGAACAATTCTTTGGTGTTTTGGGAAGAAGTCTATATCTTCAATACGAAAGGTCAAAATGTTCATATGACGGACGGCTTTTCATCCCAGCTACATACATTTTAAGCACATGTCATTAGATTTATATAATTAAATTCGAGGACTGTTAAATTTCAAAATATCAATTTTTAATCATTTGCTATAAAATCTGTATTATATCGCGAATTTAAAAAAAAATGCAATTCGATGTCTGATTTGCTCTCAGCAGTGAAAACGTCGCTATATCCACGAGCCCTTAACTCCAGAATTTTCAGCCTCAAAGAACTACACTGATTGGTTAAAAACAATCCAATATCATATATAATGAGCCAATCAGAGATATGGTAACTTTACATTGAAAACCTGGGAGGGAATGCTTGAATGAACCAGTACAAAAGTTAAAAGCATTTGAATGTTTGAACGAACCAATACAAATGTGTGTCAGTTAAGAACACACAATTGTTTCTAAAGTTAAATTTATACTCGAACACTTTTGCGGAAAAGTGAATCGCACCCATGATCAGTGTACAAAATCGCCATCGTATATGCACTCAGAACGATGGTTGAAAATTCTTTTGTTATGCATAGTCGCACTAAAAGTCGATCGATACATGTTAAAATCAGCACAATTCAGAGATACACCTTTTTGCTATGAAATTAATTTTAATTCAAATATGAAGCATTTTTTTTTCCTTCAGTAATGTCAGTTAAAAACATAGTGCTTGGATATACATTTTTTTTAAATCCTGGTGTTGAAATTAGGCATGAAATTGTGTCGTTTAGTGTAAGATTTTTGATTTTTATAGGCCTTACATCCGTCCGCGAGCTTTTTTTCGGAATTCATTTTTTAGCGTTTATATAACTCGCTAAAGAAAGATATTTCCCACCTCTGTAAAGCACATCGTGTGGGTCTATCTATTATAGTTTTGTCAGAATTTCCGTTTTGATTTCACCTTTTTTTCACGTCATTCTCCTAAAATGTCAAACTCAGTACTTTATCTCGAAAGCAAGTAGCAGAAATAGTCGATAATCCATTGTTCTAATCCAGGTCCCTTCTGCATTGAAAGCAAGAATACCTCTGTAAAGCACATCGTGTGGGTCTATCTATTATAGTTTTGTCAGAATTTCCGTTTTGATTTCACCTTTTTTTCACGTCATTCTCCTAAAATGTCACACTCAGTACTTTATCTCGAAAGCAAGTAGCAGAAATAGTCGATAATCCATTGTTCTAATCCAGGTCCCTTCTGCATTGAAAGCAAGAATTACTCGACCAACGATCTTGTAGCCCAAATCTCCCATTCACCTTTGTTTCCACTGGACATTTTATTGTGAAATGTCAATGTACAAGGAATACATTTAAAAAAATTCCACATAGCCCCCGAATGAAAAGTATTTAATTATCTTTGTAATCGCTCAAAAAGCATTTTGTGTGAATTTTACATCCGAACTAGAGGCTATTAAATTTTTACGAGCATTTTTATTTTACATGTAAAGCCTATGGGGGTGAGGATTATAAATTTACGGCAATATTGAAAAAACCTCATTTCGGGCCATTTTAGACACTAAAATGCCCATAAAAAAGAATAGCCTCTAGTCCGGATGTAAAATTCACACACAATGCTACATGAGTGAGTACAAACATAATTAAATACATTTCATTCGGGGGCTATAGCAAAAACAAAAAATGTCCTATACCTTAATGGTTATGGAACAAAGGTGCATTTGGGTGCTTTGGTAAATTAACGTTAATTTTGGATATTTGCTTCCGTGATCATGGTGATAGCCTGCAATGGCAAATTATATGGTTTCCGTGATTATGTCAACCATGTGTCTGTATATTTGTTTGTTTGTTTGTTTGTTTGTTTGTTTGTTTACCTAGGTTAGTCCGTATTAAGAGACGCACGCTTGAGGTCCATGGGAAAATCCACTGTCCAAACCTAGAAAAATTAGCTTGTTATTCTAGGGGATTTTAATTTTCTGTCCCTCCTATCTCCAGGTGAATTTTGTATGACCCCCAACCCCCCCCCCCCCCCACCCCACCCCATCGCGGGTTGGCATTTTCATTACACCCTTCAGACTTGTGTTCGGGTTTGTTTTTAATTTGACATGTAGGCCTATTTGTCATAATTTAGCGCTATAGGGCCTACTTAATGTATAGCTATAGTCGTGCTATGTACCGGTATGTAATATTATGTAGGCCTATGGGGGTGGGGTGGGTGCAGAGGTGTTTGAGGTGGGTAGTGGGGTGGTGTATGTAGGGAAACTTTAGGGTGGTACTTGACACATTTTAACCATGACTTTCAATGCAAGGCTCATTGTTGCCACAAATGTTTTACCTTTAGGTCATTTAATAGGTTTTTATAAACTTCCATGTTTTATTGTTTTGGCTGCTTCATTATGACTTTCGGTGGTTTCCAAAAGCAATTTCAAACAAACACAAACAAAAGGCACCATACCCAGTCACCGTCATAACAATTGAAACACTAGGTGAAGTATTAACATCCAAGTTATTCTGTTTTTAGGCAAGCAATTTTTAATTAATTGCTTGAACAGGTTTTTGTTTAAAAACAAAAACCTGTTTGAATGGTTCTTATAAGGCACAATCTATTCCGATGAGAAACTCAAAGCGCGTAAAGCACGAAATTGACAAACAAACATAATTAGCTGTGGTCTAAGACCACGAACACAGCCGTGTTGTGATCTCTTAATGACCTTTGACCCCAAAATATATGAAAACCCCATAGGCATTGGCTAATGTCAATGTATGCGTGCACGTGGCATTATTTTGCCATGTTATTTGTGGCAGAAGGGCATTTTGAAAGTTTTTCGTCTCAGACCGGAAGTGGCCCCTTAATGACCTTTGACCCCAAATCTGTGTACACCCCATAAACACTGGGTAATAACAATGCATGTGTGTAAGTGGCATCACTGTCCTGAGTAATTTGTGGGAGAAGATGCATTTTAAAGGTATTTCGTTTTATACCGGAAATGACCCCTTAATGACCTTTGACCCCAAATAAAAAAATATCATATATACATTGGTTAAACACAATTCATGTGTGAACATACCATTGCTCTCCTATGTTTTTCTTAGCTAATAATTTTTTTTGAAGATATTTCAATTTATACCGGAAGTGGCCCCTTAATGACCTTTGACCCCAAATCTGTGTACACCCCATAGACACTGGGTAATAACAATGCATGTGTGCAAGTGGCATCTCTGTCCCACATAATTTGTGGAAGAAGATGCATTTTAAAGGTATTTCTTTTTATACCGGAAGTGACCCCTTAATGAGCTTTGACCCCAATTTAAAAAAATACCACATATACATTGGGTAACTGCAGATCATGTGAACATACCGTTACTGCGCTATGTTTTACTTAGCTAATAAAAATTTGTGAAGGTTTTTCGTTTTATACCGGAAGTGACCCCTTAATGACCTTTGACCCCAAATCTGTGTACACCATATAGACACTGGTTAATAACAATGTATGTGTGCAAGTGGTGTCACTGTCGTACGTAATCTGTAGGAGAAGATGCATTTTAGTTGAAATCACGTTTTTGACCCCTATGACCCCTGCGTGACCTTTGACCCCACAAGTTTCATGTGACGTGTAGGGGCACGGTCAATGATCATTGTGACCAAGTTAGGTCAAAATCGATGTAAGCATGTGAGTGCTAGAGCAAATGTAATGGTTGACAGAAAGAAAGAAGAAAGAAAGAACTAGATCTGGTTACAGATCTGGACCTAGCCGGGGCCGGAAATGCCAGTCTTAACTTAAAGTTTGAACTTTGACCGGCTATTATGGACATCTCACACCACTAATGGGGCATCACTGTAGCATGTAGGGGCTTTATCCGTCTTCCATAGGCTGAGATACAGCTACTTTTCCGTAGTTTTAAACATTTTTTTGCAAATTTGACGTTTTGACCTCCTTAATGACCTTTGACCCCAATATTAAAAAAACCTCATATACACCGAGAAAATGCATTGTTACAGTTTAAATTTAAAAAATCTACTATGCTTAGTTATGGATATAAAAATTCTTAAACTTATTTAGCTTAAAACCGGAAATGACGTCTGAATGACCTTTGACCAAAAAAATAAAAATACCGTGCATACATCGGGTAACACTAATGCATATATGAAGTTTATGTCACTCTGGTCTGGTTACGTTTTGAGATATAAAAAAATGAACATATTTGATGATTTTTGGTTTTTGACCGGAAGCAACCCCTTAATGACCTTTGACCCCGAAACTGTAGACACCCCAAAGACCCTAGCTAATAGCAATGCATGTGTGCTAATGACAACACTCTGCTATGTAATTTGTAAAAACAGTGATTTTTTGAATATTTTTAGCTTTCAGACCGGAAATGACCCCCTTAATGACCTTTGACCCCTTATCTGTGAACACCCTATAGACACCAACCAAAGTCAAGTTACATGACCTAAGCATGTCACCATCACATGTTATTTGTGGAAGAAGAAGCATTTTAGAGTAAAAATCACATTTTTGCCATTGTGAGCAGGTCAAAGGTCAAATGGAGTTCAATGTCATGTCACATGTGGGGACATGGTCAGTGGTGTTTGTGACCAAGTATGGTCAAAATCGGTCAAAGCATAACAGAGCTAGGGCGAAACGTGGCAAGTCACGCAAAATGTCACGTGTTGCCAGAAAGAAAGAAAGATCCGATAGCATCCCAAGACCTAGCCGGTGTCCCGGCTAGGTAAAGAACCTGTAAGAAAAAAGACACAGCCGTGACTAACGTCACGGCTGTGTAAAAACAATCAACAAAGATTGGTTTTAAGCTGGCGTTTATAAAACGAAAGTCTGGGGATGTTACGAAGGTTATTTGGAAGTCTGTTCCAAACAATTTGCTTGATACAACATACAGCGTAATATTTATGTTTTGTAAATGAAATTTTTGTTTAAAATATTGCCCAATTGCACGTAAGATTGTTGATTTTTTTTACCAAATAAAGTTGTTTTGAAGAGAAGCAAATTTCAACACATTGGTACGATGATCACGGTGATGATGAAATCAAATAATTAATCACTCACGTGATGAAAGATCCTCATCGTGCTTAACATGATCAATGTCATAGGAGCGCTATAGGCCTGGGAATTTCTTTGCCATATTGAAGTTCTGGCAATACTGTAGCCAGGCCGCTCTTTTACGGCACCCAGAGATATCGATCCACAATGCTAGTATTAGCCTCAGATTTCACGCGTTGATTTTGAAAAAATTTCAGCCGCCAGTAAAAAATGGTGAAATCAAAACGGAAATTCAGACAAAACTATGATATATCGCTCACGGTGATGTGCGTTAGAAAGTTGGGAAAATCCTTCATTGGCGAACTATATTACTTTGAAAAGCTAAAAGGTTAATCCAAAAAAGGCTCGCGGGCAGAGTTGAAGCCTATCAAAATCGAAAATCTTACACTAAATGACTGAATTTTACGACTAAGTTTTTAGGATTTGAAAAAAAATACAGTATCAAGCATTACAGTTTTTCCTGACTTTTACTGAAAAAATGAAAATTATTGCTTTTCATTTGGCCGAGAAAATTAATTTTACATTGAAAAGGTGTAACTCAAAATTTTGCTCATTTCGATACCAAATTCGATCGTTTGTATTGCCTCATTAAATGACTGAGTGAGCCTTGTACAACAATAGGCCCATTGTTGACCATCGTTCAGAGTGTATGAATACTGAGCATGTGCGCAATTCGCTTTTCTGCAAAGGCGACTGGGTATAGACTGACGCCCCCAGTCGGTCAACGCTCGGTAACAAGCATTACACATTGCACAGCGACTGACGACAAGGATTCAGTGGTCTAGAATGAGTATAAACACGACCTACTACACAAATTTACATAGTGACAAAAAGGTGTACCATTACTCAGCCAAACATGACAGAGTAGGGCCCGGATGTTCATAGAAACTGTAGTAAAAATCCCCTCCGGTGCACATACAAACAGCAAGTAACTATTATAATACACACCTGACATCCACCAACAGATCCTGCTATTGTTGTGTTATCTTCCAATAAGAATGGTCCCTCCAGAAAGTAGGTATAATTTTTTAACGGGTCACGTGTGTAATATCCTGGTTCTTGTAGGGACCACGCAAACTTAGGTGTACCGAAACTTGCGCCCTCGTCATTACTGAATGCCAAAAGGCGAGGCTGATCCGGATGTAGTGTCCTTGCATTAATACAGAGTTCATTGTCAAGCTCTACTGCCTGTTTGAAGGGGAAAAATTCATGTTCATTGTAAGGTCGAGGTATGACATACGTGTAAGGTTTACGTTCGTGGGCTCAGATCTCATGCTGGTTTTTCAGTTAGGTTGTGCGGCAACTGGGATTTCTTTACATTCCCTCATTTCAAATCATTAGTTTTGGTTTCTCTTTGTTCAGAAACCAAAAATCAAGGGATTAAAAAGTGGAGATGAACTGGTCTACAATCATAACACTACCTTGCTGGGAGGACACAAGAGGGTATATAATCAAAAGTATAATGGCCTATAACCATACGTATATAATAGCATATTGTGCTAACATTTTCATTATCGATATCTATCAACGCGGGCGACAGTTGATGCTCTCTGCCGTAGGTGGCACACTTCCATGACACCTTATAATTACACCCGAGTTCCGAGATTCGTTTGATAACTTATGCATAGACATCTTTGAGACATAAAGGATGGATATATACGAGGCCTACATGTAGAAATCATGTGCATATATTGAGGGGTGGGGGGGGGGGGGGTGTTTTGTTTATTTGTCTGAAATATAAACGATGCATGATGATGTAGATGATTTGATTATGAATTAGATTATTCCCCGGAAAACACAACCCATACCTCTTACCTATGTTCCCTCCGCCACCTATATATAACCTCCTCCCTCCCCCTCCCCACACTCGGTATCGTCTCTTCCCTATTATTCCACTCCTCTCTTGAGCCCCCCTCTCCCCCTCCTTCCCTTCCCACTTCCAATGCTCTCCCTCTGTTTCTCTTTCTCCTTGCCCTTACCCCCCCACACACACACACACACTCTTTCCCTAGCGATCTCTTCTCTCTCTCTCTCTCTCTCTCTCCCTCTTCTCCAATAAATTAATTGAATAAAAGTCAGTTTAAACCAGCTTTCTATGATATTGATCTTCCGTCATGCGACATGCACATAAATAGAGTTGTGTATATATCACTGAAGTCATAATCTGTCAAGTGTCTATTGTAATGTCTGTGGAAATATTTCGATGGTCTATATATTTTCACAGTGAAATCAGCTTAGGCTATTTCGTAGTCTCAAGTCAATACTTTCAAACTAAATTAATGCTTTCAAATGTAGACTGCTTTGTTCGACTTCTCTGCTCGTGAATATTGCACTGCGAAATTTAAACATTTCTTTTGTATACTTTATCAGGTAACTCGAAAATCCTGTAATTTTATTCGTCACACCACTTATAAGAAACTGAAACCAAAACCGAAACTACCTGTCACAAATGTTTAGTTTTAAACAAAAGGTAGAAACAATGAGTTCGATATCTTGTGATTCAAGTGGTTAGGCAGGACAATAGGAAACCACGTGACCAAAACCAAAACCAAAACTAAAACTCAATATTTGAAATGAGGCATTGTCTACTTCTGGGTGGGTTACCTGTTCACTCAATAATCAATAACAAAAGTGGAAAAGCAAACTTATGCTTCTACGCTACTCAGATTTGATACACTCACAGGAGTGCTTTCACCGGATCAACCGGCATCTTCAACGGATGTCATTGCTCTGAGGATTAGTTGACCCGGTGAAAGTGAGTAGCGTAGAAGTATTAGTTTGCTTTCTATTTACGTTGACCGCGCGTATGAATATACATCATTTAAAAAATAAATCGTTTGGGCACAGAAAGCACAACTTTATTTTTGGATCAATTTTACTACTTTTTTTTTCAGAAAAAACTATGCATAATTATACAGGTATGTAAAATCTTTTCAAATTAAAATCACTTTTTTTATGTAAGTACCGCTCAGATTTCAAAAATGCGGCACCGATCACCCGTAGTACAAAGTACAGACTAGAAAAGAATTAAGGTACCAGTTATGTTCACCCCTGTACATCATAAACAAAGGAAAATATGTCAAAATTGAAATCAGCAGTCAATGCATGATGATCCGAAATTTTAAGGAAGATGCAAAGTGTTCTCTAAAATGAGAACTAGAGCCATGCTTTTCGTTGATTAGAATATCAAAGTGCACCTTTTGATTTTGTTCCTTACTTGGGCTTTAAATCACAGTTTCTTTAATTCTCACGAACTTCAACAAATAGGTCTTAAATCAGAGCTTAAGGGTTGAATATTTGTCTTTGTTGAGGATGTACCTGAATTCTTTTGCGGTCATACCGAGTCCCCCCCCCCCCCTGGGAATTTGAAATTTTGACACTGACAATCACACTAAAACATTACTGTAGTCATTATCAGTGTTACTCTGGGTATTTCAGTGCGGCTATTGTCCAGGGAATATTTTTCTTAACAAAAGCATGGTCTTATACATTTCAGTGTGATTAGGACCGTTCCAATGGGATTAATGACCAGTCATCATCAGAAGTTTTGCGGTTGATTTTCCGATGTGATTAGACATAACAAAAGAACCCTCTTCAGTGCTGTTCCAATGGTATTGCATACCTCCCAACCCTATCTATTGATTGCATCATTTTTCAGTGTTATTGTGCAGTTTCAGTGTGATTTACAGTCTAAATACCTCATAGCAACCTGTAATAACTTACTGTTGCTTCATCACTAAATATTGCAATGCCATTTGTATCTTCCCTATAGCCAAGGCTGCCTCCTGGATGCCATGTGTTACCGTGATCATCACTGTATATCACATTGGATTGGGGGAAACTCCCATTTGCAAAATCTGCAAAGCGTAAGGTATACATAATGATAGATGAGAAATGGGTGTTGACTCAATCAAAATGGAAAATGGCAGAAAATTAATGAATTGGCATATTTTGAACAGGTTAGAAAGTAGGGAATAGTAATTATAATGTACATTCATGCATTCGAGCAAAATGTAAAAAATATGGGGTCATTAGGTGAGAGCATGACTTTTGGCATTCGGTGAGAGCAAAATGTAAAAAATAAGGGGTATGGGTGAGAACATGACCTTTTTTATAAATTGGAACCTTTGGGTGAGAGCCGAAACAGCGCCACAGAAACCCCGAACATCGAATTTATAGTTCTAATTGGCTTCAAATTTCTTTGTTTTTTCAAAATAAATAACAAAATCAGTGATAAATAAAAGTTGCTGTTCAAATTGAAAAATAAGGGTCTTTGGGTGACAGATCAAATGGAAAAATAAGGGGTCTTCGTGTGACAGAGCATGTGTTCGTAAAAAATATGGGGTCTTTGGGTGACAGCGACGCTGAAAAGGGGGGTCTTAACAACCCTACATACGCGTCAGCGGCGTCACCTCCAAAGTGGGAGTGCCCCCGGGTTCGAATTACCACCCCCCCCCCCACACACACACACACACCCAACAGTCTGTGCACATCACGCACAGCAGTGACAAGCTATTGATGTACTTTGGGCATATCACAAATACCCCCAATTATTTCCCCCATGCCTAAATACATTGTGTTAAGATGGCAGTGAGTCCTATATCTCCTTCTATGTGCTGCATACCTGTTTGTTCTGAGTCAGTCACCTTTGACCAAAATCTACCTGGCACTATGAGTCTGCCTGATTTCATCTGGATGCCATGCCCAGGAGCTACAAAGAAGAAAAATAGGTGATTTATATAATTTTGCAACCATATATTTTATGGTTATTGCGTAAAATCGTCAGGTTTGTGTTGGGCCTCAGTATTTTTCAAGCTTGCACTCCCTCAGAAGACTCTCAGAAAATTACCTCGGCCAAAAAACAATCCCCCCGCTTTCGCATAATTACTATACAACTGTTTTTGTTTGTGAATCGTTTGCGTGTTCTAACTCCTAAAGCGCCAAATACATAAAACACCAAATTAAAAACGATGGAACATTGCCTATTCTGGATGTTAGTTGAAATTGTAATCTCAAGACTCAAGCTGCAAATATAGGCAACCCCCCCAAAAAAAAACAAACAAAAAAAACAAAAAACAGAAACGCTGTTTTGGGGACCATCCGAACAAAATTTTTCAGGGTTTAATTTACTATGCGTGTAAAATCAGCTGTTTCTTTGGTCAAAATCAATTGAATTTGATTAAAAAAAATTACTGCATATGTGTCAAATAAGCTGTTTTGTGCCAAAAGTGGTTTTATTTTGATTGAAAAAAACCTAAGTTAAGCATAGAGTGTTGGCCTTGGCTTGATGAGTATTGGTGCATGATATATTAACTAGCCTATACTGTATCTGGAGCACAGAGATAATAGCCTTGGCTTCATGAGTTGTACTGCTTCATGATTCAATAAAACTATTCTGTACCTGGAACGTAGAGTGGTGGCCTTGACTTGATGAGTTGTATTGTTTCATAATAATTATTCATTAGAGCTATACTGTACCTGGAGCATGCAGTGATAGCTTGGCTTAATGAGTTCTATTGCTTCATGGTTCAATAAAGCTATACTGTACCTGGAGTATAGAGTGGTGGAATTGGTTTGATGAGTTGTATTGCTTCATAATCCAATAAAGCTATACTGTACCTGGAGTATAGAGTGATGGCTATGGCTTGATAAGTTGTATTGCTTCTTGATTCAATAAAGCTATACTGTACCTGGAACATGGAGTGATAGCCTTAGCTTGATAAGTTGTATTGATTCATGATTCAATAAAGCTACACTGTACCTGGAGCATAGAGTGATGGCCTTGGCTTGATAAGTTGTATTGATTCATGATTCAATAAAGCTATACTGTACCTGGAGCATATAGTGATGGCCTTGGCTTGATGAGTTGAATTGCTTCAAGATTCAATAAAACTCTACTGTACCTTGGCCATAGAGCCATGACTTTGGTTTGATTTGTTGTATTGCGTGATTCATCTCTTGTGGTTCTGTCCAAGTTAAACCTAAATCAAAACTCTTTGATAAAGAATGACAGAAATACAAATTATTAAATCATTTATGGGCTAGCAGAGTGCGCATCATATGGTCGATGATCACGGAAAAACAAAAAAAAGGATCATTGGATGCGAAGGGAGTTAATTAAAACAAAAAAGGCGGTCATTGGGTGATGGGAGTTGAAAAATGGTGGTCACTGTAGCAGCACATCCCCGTCGTCCATTTTTAGTGAGTGGCCCGGGGCGTCAACTAAGATGGGGGCACATCCTCTGTCTACCACAGGAGGAACACACTAGAAGATAAGCTAATTACCAACTCATGGCAAAAGAAGATGTTCCTACACCTACTATGTAACCTACATTCAGTATTTGCTAGGATATATGTATATGATGAAGACATGATTCAAACAGCTATGCTGCAGCTGCAGTTGATAATGATACCCTATAGTACCAATGATCCTTGCTTATAAAACCGAATGTATACATATTTCAAATTGGTTTACCTTAAGGCGTGGGGTATGGGCGAACTTGAAGTACAGGTGTCTGGAGAGGGGAAGCAACGTGTTACCCCAAATCACAGCGACAGGTAGTGACTGGGCCGCCAAGTGCGAATATGTATTTATTTTGGAAGGTTCGTGTTTGTTTTAATGCAGATTAGCTCACGATAGATGTCGTATTCCTCTATGTGGGTCACTTGATGATAAAATTACTTTGAATTCCTTATGGAACAGCTGTATTCTTTGGCGCCATATCAAATCTTATAAAAAGGGCACGACTGGCGAGTATGTTTTTATGTTTCCCGCACGAAAGCTTGCGTATACGTCTATACTATAATTCTTTAGAAATGTTGACCTTTGATCATTCTTTGTATAATGCCCTGCTATGACCTTGATGTGTACGCTTGGTTGGGTGCTGTTATAGCATCCACTTTAGCACTTGGTCAGTAGATAATCCTACAGGGATACAGTAGTTTGGAGTGAACATGGTGAAAGACCCATTATTGATATTGCGCGGATATTAAAAGCACGGGTCCTTTACATGTATTGTAGAAAATTATAAATAATAGAATGTTTGCAATTGTGTAACTAAAATACTAATTTCATTCTGCATTATGTATTTATTTATTTAGGCATATGTCTATTTATTTATTTGTTTATTTACAGACTTATTGATTTATTTGGTAGATTAATAATAATTAATAATTGGTTTATTCCATAGTTCATCGGTTTATTATTGATTGTTGATAACTTGAAAACTTGATTGATTGATCGAATGGTAGCCATTTCACATATTCCTAGTTTATAGGCCCTATGAAACGTCTGTTAATTTGGAATAGCATCGTACATTAGATAAATAGGTCTATAAGTATTGATTTAATCTATTCAGCAATATCAAGGGTTACTATCAAACTTCTCACAGCTAATAGTCAGTTGGCTCAGTGGTAATGCACTGAGTTTTACAACAGGGAGTTCACGGGTTCGATTCCCAACTCTGTCTGGTTTTTGCGCGCGATCTGAGGTGGTCCTTTCTGATAGCCGTGTCTCTTAGGCTGCGATCACATAGAAGTTTACTGTATACAGTATTCGTTATACGATATAAGTTTATTCGATCAGGCTGAGTTCACATAGTATACTTCTATGCCTGATTGAATGAGCGTATATCGTATGGCGAATACCGTATACCGTATACAGTATACTTCTATGTGATCACAGGCACAGTCCCCTCTGGAATCCACTCCAGGTTCCCGCCCATTATACATCCCTTAATCACAACAAGATTGGCAGTGAATGTGTCTTAAATACGCTCATCAAATTTACTAACATTAGATGGATGTTTAAATCAGTAGCACCATGTCCACTGTTGGAACCGGATTCATCATTCTGTGCATCAAAAATAATAGTAAAAGTAGTTGCTGTTTATATGAGGAACACCGATCGTGCAAACTGACTTACCTTTATAACCTGAAGCTCGGTAGTGATTTCTTCAGCGGCAAGCTCATCAAATATACTAACATTAGATGCATGTACGTTATAAACTAAAAGGATCATGTCCATTTCTTTGTCTACAATCGGAACTGGATCCATCAATCTGTTTAATAAAAGTAATATGCAAATATAATCGGCCCATATGTTGCACTGAATAGCAAATGCACATATCAATTTGTAAGCGCTCTTTAGCAAACGCATAGTCCATATCCATTGAATTTACAACCGTATGACAAAACAGCCGAAAAAAGTAACTTTTTGCACAAGCTTTGCAATTTAAAGAGAATTGGCTTTTACTCATTCTAATGACGCTAGGATATGTACAATATAAGTGTGCTGTTTCATTGAATGGCATCAAATTTGACAAATATTGTAAGGAACACTTGAGGTTTTGGTTTTTGAAGCCTACATTTTGGTCAAAAATGTGCTTGGATAGGTAGTTTTCAACAGATTTACCACATTCGCCTTGCTATAACATTTAATTACGTTATCTGTTGACCTAATGACGAAAATTGTTTTTAGGTTTCGTTTGATATAAAAAAAAAAGTTCTGATTGGATGAAGGGAACATTTGAGGTATCGACAAAAACCAATCACAGAGGACCAATTTCCAGCTAGAAGCTCCAAAGCTCTTACGATGCTATGCACTCAACCGTGTAGTGTAATCAAAGACTGTTTGGACACAAATATCGGAGGCGCTATGTCGATGACATTATGGTTATTATAGCCAAGGCGGAGGTTGATACGTTTACCCACCATCTGAACTCGGTGCATGAATCCACCGTTGAACATTTAAGCAACAACGCACTTGCAATGCTTGATACCCTCGTCACTCGCGCACCCAACGGCACACTGGTTTTTAGCTGGTATCGGAAAAGTACTCACACCGACCAGTACTTGAATTTCACTAGTCACCAGCTATTAGAGCACAAGATAGGAGTGATTAGAACTCTTACCCATCGCGCAAAAACCTTATCCTCCGACAACACTCTTCTTGAAAAAGAACTTGATCATATCCAGAAGTCACTGTCCATATGCGGTTACAACAAATGGACATGCATGGACCATGCCGAGTAGCAGGAAACGGGATTCGAAACTTCGTAGGAGTGACAACCCCTACAAATGGCATATGTTACTACCTTATGTCCAAGGCGTGACTGAAGCGGTCAACAGGAAAATTTTCACGTGAAACACTCGAACACTATCAGGAGTAAAATTGTGGTGTCCCCCAAGGACAAATTAAAGACTCTGGACCGTACGGGGTCCATTCACCAAATTGAATGTAAATACTGTCCTTCCCACTACATTGGTGAGACAGAAAGATCTCTCGGAAAAGGGTCTCCGAACGTAAATGGGAGCCCTCGCCATTAGGAGGACACATTAAACACTCCTTTGACCCCAGTGAGGTCAATGTTTTGGACAGTGACGCTAGGTGGTACAAGCGAGCTGTTAAGGAAGCGGTGTATATCGCATCCTCCGAACCAGATCTCAACCAAGACCAGGAACGCTGCCCCCACCAGCAGCCTACAAGAAGTTACTTGGGTGGCCTGGGTTCATTGCCCACGTCACGTGACCCGAGTAGCGGTACGTCGTCCAGCACTACCCAAACCACGGTGCTGCAAAAATGATGTTCGGATGAGCCACAAAAATATCACATGTAAGTTGAAATTACCCTTGCTCGTGAGAATAAGTCTTAAAATTGTCTACATTATACCCTTTAGCTTGTTTAAAGCCATATTTCCGTAAAAAAATAGATTAGTGTTTCTTTCCATAAAATGTTGGCTTTAACTCTCAGGTATAGGTCCCCTTTTAATAGTTTTGAGCCGAACAACTGAGGTAAAACAAAGAAACTTGGAATTTACTACCAGCGCAGATGTCGCCAATGCGTGTCACTCCGTCGGTCGTGCTATGGTACGATCCTTTGATGTGTGTACAACCGTCCCGCACGCCATGTACGTACTAGTGTGTCATAAAAATAACGACAGTTCCTGCGTTTTATTTTAAAAAAAACTCGGATTTTGACAAAGCTACAGCACCTAAAGTCTTGATTTTTGCAGGGTATGTTAGTTTAATAAAGTACATGATTATAATCGTGTAAAACAAAATTTTGAAAAATATTGACGGCGTCTTCCTCAACAAATAATAATATGGCTTTAACCCTGTATCAGGCAGCTAATGTTGGCAGACTCTGTGTGCTCCAAGCTGTCAATTTATCAATTTTAATCTTTCATTTTCTTTACCTGTAGCCATTCTGACTTGCTAAAATTTGCACTGGCCCCCACACAACTTTCCAGTCTTTTCTTCGTCCACGTCGTAAGATAATATCCATTTCCCCAATGTCTTCAAAGGTTTCTCTGCGGCCTTCAGCAAAGGCAAAGAACATGTCACGATGGTAGACTAGAGCAGGTATTCTGAAAAAAAGGAAAATAATTCTTTCCCAGGCGTGGACGCAGCGCATTTGAAACAGAAACTTGCCGCAGCCACACAGGAGGCTACATACCGGGCTTCATTAAATTCAAAAAATGCTATAAAGAATATTTAAAATGACGTCACTTGACTACATGGCGGATTACATAAATAATAAATCGCAGAAACTTGCTGATGCCACCAGCATAGGATAATAGTCTAAGAAAGATAATGGATTTTTTGACTTAACCTAGAACTAATTGCAACCAAAGGTTTTTCTTCACGATGCATTTCTTTGAAGTACCCTTTATGACATACTAAAAGTCCAAAAAAATCCAAGTTGCGGAAATATGCCTAATTTGCATAAATTCAAAATGGCCGACAATTGATGAATTTTTGACCATATCTCGAGATCTGAGGCTCATAAAAGAACAATTTTGGTGGCTACACCTATGTTTTCAAGGGCTATGAATACACATATAACATTATAATTAACATAGAGTTTTGGGTTCAACCTTAATTTGCATAAATTAAAAATGGCCGCCATTTTAATGCATTTTTCATCACATCTCGAGATCTGGGGTTTGTTGGCAAACACATACACATGAATGTAGCTTCTATTATACAAGCTATATTACAAGCAGTATGACCCAGGGTCATAATAGCCCCTCTTCAACTTGGTCTTGGAATCCAGCTTCACCATCATTTTGCATCACGGTTTTTGATTGATAGTCTTCATGCACATGGCTACTCCTGCTCATATGCCGAGGTGAAGAAATATGAGAGGAGTGCATCTGTGTCACAGGGTACTGATATATTAGATTTCAAACCTGGACACTTTATTCAGTACGCTGCAGATAATGATGACCACAACATCTGCACCATTGGTGGATCGGGCACCTTTCATGGCATGGGTATAATAGCTGCAAAAACCCCAGGACACAACCCCTAATCTTGATGTGCTTTGCAAGGCGTCATTACTCCTTCGATCCCCACGTCCTTCCTGGTCTGGATGGTAAATAACGGAAACCACCCTGGAGAATCTTCTGTGATGTTCCTACCAATGATTGACTTAAATCCTAGTGACTCATCATGTGTGTTATCAACGCTTGAGTGTGTATGTGCACATGCCAAACGTTATAATGTCACTCCCGTCGTAACCTTTGACCAGCCATTATGGTGGAAAGCTCTTTCAATCATTAGAGAGCCATGTGACAGCGGTTTGCACAAACGAGTTCTCAGACTTGGTGGCTTTCACACAGAGATAAGCTATCTGGTGAATAGTTCAGGTCTTCGTGAGCTTCTGGAACTGGTGTATGCCGCTAATGCTGTGGGCCACATGTTACGAGGAAAGGCAATATCACGTGCTGTGAGGGGACATTTGCTTGTTGGTGCTGCTTTGAACACAAGGCTTATTGAAGATAAGTATGATGTCCAGGTGATGACAAATGAAGTAAATCAACATCCATCAGAACCAGATCCTCCACATCTGTCAAGTGAAGAGAACCAATCTTCAACTGACCCAGAGCTACAAGTTCCACATTTTACTGATGAACATAGTCAGTTGTCACCTGAAGCCGAAGCCCGAAGTATGACTAATGAAAACAGCCACTCCCAAGCTGAAGTAGCTGCAGACATGACGAATCAGTCAGACACTGTCAGGGAAACAGATCTTCCTGATGCAAAACTACTGTATGATAAACTGATTGCAGGAACAGTTTGAATAGATAGCGTTTCTCATCAGATGTGATCATTCCGGGACAGATCCAGGCCAAGAAAGAAATGCTGCAATCGAGAACAGCACTGCTATGGATACAGTATACCGGTATGGACATGATAGATGTTCTTTGTATGTTTCTGAAAGCAGAGAGAACCGGCAACTGGATCTACAAGTTACTCATGACATGCCGCCATATTTTGCGGCATCTGGACATAATCTGTATGCCAAGAGTGCCAACATTTACCTGCAGATGATGAGAGACTTGTACAAGACCCATCCAGAAGTTCACGCAGTGTTCATGAAAGGTTACCATGTAGTTAGGAGGAGTCAGCGCTTTTGGGCAGGAATGTCTGCTGACTTGATAATAGAGCAGGTTCTTATGCGGAGTGTGAAGACCAGCAGAGGTTTGACAAGGGGGACTGGTATGTTCGAAACGCAACACAATGTTTGGTTGATGTCAATGCCAGCTCGTGCTGAAGTTACTGATGCAATGCAGTCTTTTACCGGCATTACACTTGAGACTAATGAGCAACACAAAGATAGCAGCAATGCAAGACAGGCCAAAGATGCAAGTGATACACTGGAATTACTTACTCAGGAATCGTAGTCCATTCAGTCAAGAACCTTCTCTTCGGAGCATCGCAAGTGGTCTTACAGCAGACTAAAATGTTAATGTAGAGCGGTCAAGAGTCATCGGTCAAAGGATACTAGACTCTATGGTTGGCAAAGATGTAGTTAAAAGACGGCACTTTCAGGAAATCTAACCAGTCTATATCACCCTGGGTATGAGAACACAAGCCAAGGTACAGGATGATGTATTCCAAGTTGACTCACATTTGATGTTTCAGAGACTGGTAGCTATTGGCAGGGGACGCTCAGATGATGAACAACAGGAAATCTTCAAATATGAGCTATGTACCGTCCCTCCTGCCCTGTTTGAGTCTTCAGGCCTTCCATTAGAAGCCAAGAAAGCCAACTTAGCAGACACGCTTTGGAAAGAGGTAGAACACGAAGAGTCTCTTTCTTGGAGTAACAATGTGCATTACATACTTGATGGTGGTGCACTTTTGCAACGGATACCATGGTCACGTGAAATTACTTACAGCAATGCATGTCAGATGTATGTCGACTATGTCTCAAAGATATATGCTAGTTCCACAATTGTTTTTGATGGATACTCTGACCAACCTACAATCAAGGATGCCACACATCTCCGACGGTACGGAGGCGCTCAAGGATTGACAGTACAGTTTGATGAAGAAATGGTGATAAAATCTCGGAAAATGCAATTAACGATTTATAAACATTCTCAGTGAGAAACTGGAGAAAGCTGGTTGCTTGATAATCCATGCAAGAAGGGATGCTGACCTTCTGACAGATCTCCTGGATGAACTTAAATACAGACAATTTTGTGCTAAGGTTGCATCTAGCCCCATCCCAGTAGAAGCTCAATCAATGCCACCAACATCGTCAATAGCAAAATACCACTGTTTTCGTGTGTACTACCAGCTTCTTGTGTGGAAGGAGCAGTCAACAGGTCTTTCGCCAGAAGACTGGGGTTAGAATGTACAGAATGGGAAATATGTCCCAAAACTCACTGAACAAAAACCTGCACCACAAGGAGGTCATCAAATGTGGATGCAAGACAGACTGTTCAACACGTCGATGCAGCTGCAAGAACTCTGGCACTGAGTGCACTAGAGCATGTCTTACATTATCATGTGACAATTTCACACGACCGGAAGTTGAACTTTAGGCAGAAGACGATTCCAATTCTTAGGACTGGTACGGGATGTTTTTGCATAAAGTCAAACCATTCGCTGTGAGGATCAAATTACATGCATTTCAATGAGGAAAATTATTAGGAATTCGACTTTTCCATGTGGCGGCCATTTTGGATTTTGCCAGAAAGACCTTATCCTAATGTCCCAAATGATTGATACTGTCATATTTGCATTCACAGCCCTAACAAACATTGATACTAGACAGATAATTCTTCTTTAATGAGCTCCAGATCACAAGATGTAGCAAAAATCCCTCAAAATGGCGGCCATTTTGAATTTATGCAGATTAGGTCTAAACCATACATCCTTTGTTACTCTAACTGTCATATTTGGACTTGTAGCCCTTGAAAACATGGGTGTCGAGACCACAAATTTTCTTCTACGTGCCTCAGATCTCGAGATATGGTCAAAATCAATCACAATGGCGGCCATATTGAATTTATGCAAATTAGACATACTTCCGCAGCTCGGATATTTTTGGACTTTTAGTATGTCATTTTGGGCACATTAACAAAATGCATTGTGCTAAAAAACCTTTGGTTGCAATTAGTTCTAGGTTAAACGTTAATTTTCTTAGACTATAAGTGAAATCATGAGTATTGCCATCTAGACTTATGTTCAAAGTATGACGGCGACTCTTTGTTTGATACTGTGAATTGTCCTTCGTGCAGGGCTACTGTTCTACAGTAGACTTCGGTTGTATATATAAATGCGCATTTATAAATGCGCACGTGACCAGATGGCCAGCGCCATATTTGCATTACATCACTGTCAATCACTGAAATGGCGACCATTGAAGGAGTGGCTACAGTTGTGACCTTGTTTCGTGGCTAGCACTGGCAAGGAACATTGGCTGGAGGTTCGATGCTATAAATTTGCAAGGATAAATCATGGATATCGAAGGATCATGATTATTGCACAGCAACCCCCCCCCCCCCATGTACAAACATAACTAATGTTTATTTATTTTATTTATTTATTTATTTATTTATTTATTTATTTATTTATTTATTTATTTATTTATTTATTTATTTGTTTATTTATTTATTTATTTATTTATTTATTTAATTATTTATTTATGTACTTAGGCGACGAAAAACGAACAATTTTGAACAAATTGGGAAACAAATTTTTCCTGTACAAATGAATGCCGACCCCAAATTTCGGACATTTCAGGATCATTTTTTTGGTATTTTCTCAAATTGAAATTTATTTACAGATTTTTGTGATTTTTTGGGTTATTTTAAAAAAATGAAAAAAATACCAACCGACCCTACTTGAAAGGTCCGTCCGCCCGTAGAACAGGGTTTTTTTTCTCGCCCTACTTATAATTTTATAAATATTATTTGCCCCCCCCTTTTCCCCAAAACCACCCTCCCCTTTTACACTCATAAATTAATTGTTTTTGCTAACTTTCCCTTCCGTGTAAAGTAAAACTTTATAAGCCGGTTGAATCAAACTGAACAAAATTGACGTATACAATTACAATATAATACCACGACAATAATGTGTATGACGAGATCTAACTTACTAGCTGAATAAACCTCAAACCATGCATCACATACGTGATTGTACGTCAAATTGTCATATAACGTATGAGCGTGATGTATAGTATACGAGTCTTCCTCAACATCTTCCAGCCGGGCATGTTTAGATCATGTACAGTCATCTACGTGTTTATACTCTAAATTGTACGTCAACATGGTCAAAGGGTGTACAGATCACCGATTTAGCATGGGGGACACAAAAAGGTGCTTAAAACACATTTTGAATTAGTTTTTTGTCAATTTTGATGTGAGCATCTGTGATGTGAGCGAGCGAATGAGTAAGTTAGGGTTGAGGAGGTCGGGCGGGGACATCTAGCCTATTAGTTCGAGAGGGTCATTATTCCGAAAAGGGCTAAAGTTATAGTTTCGTCAATTGACGTTAAAATTAGAGTTAAAATTAGGGTCAGGGTTATTGTTCAGTGGCGGCACTACGGGGGGGGTATTTATCGTGACTCCCAAGTAAATAAATCCATGACCCATTCCTTCTGAAAAAATGACAGCCCCCTAAGTTCCCTATCATCACGTGCAAAAATGATCAAATAACATCATCGACAGCTACTCAGTTCTGACCTTAATGCCAGTAAGAATCACATTTCGTCATCAATATGGCCAATTGCCACGCCCATTTAGCACGGAAATAATGAAATATAAGTGTTTAAATCAGCTTTATCTAGCTTTTCCGTCATTATTTTTTTTTTCCGTGATGGAAAATCCAAATAAAGAGTTTATGTTTCGGGTCAAATTATTTTCCCCTTTGCAATCAATGCCACTATTTTGCAAAAACAATTTTCCTTGTAACATGTCATTTTCGCCTATACTTGTGCGTGTGGAATTTGTGCACATCCGGGTACCTTACATCGTTGAACACGGTATGGCGACTTGTAGATGTCACGTGCGCATTTATATATGCGCATTTATATATATACCCGAAGTCCACTGTTCTATATAGCAACATACATGTACACCAATAGCTTAAATTTGCTGCAAAAGAGTATCACTAGCTATTTGTATCTATGACAAGATATGCACTATGCATAGAAATTTAGGTCTTTTCAAAATTTTCAAATTATCGTCCAAAATACTATGGAAACGTTGCTACCACAGCCCTTAACGTTAAGTAAAGCAGAAATTATCAAAGGACTGATAACAATTAAAATTAAAACACCTAAATTTATCGTATAATAGGCCTGTATTTTATTTACAGTTGATGTTATATTATTTATTTTATTACGTGCTTAAAAGTAGGCTCAACATACATCATGGCGGCCACAGTTTTGGACATGAACTTATGATGTACTTTTCTGGAAGGAATGGGCTCACTGCTGTTAAGGGATGGGATATGAACGTTTGGAGAGTATTTTATTGTGGGACATTAGAGCACATCAGACATATCGAATGGCATTCTGAATACGAAGAATGTCCTTCTGATATCAAATAATTTGATTTTTTGAAATTCGCAATGTAATACACATTTTATGGCAAATCATTAAAATTGATATTTTTGATATTTAACAGTACTCGAAGTAAACTTTATAAATCTGATGATTTATACTTAAAGTGTATGTAGGTGGGATGAAAAGCCGACGATCAATTGAAAATGTTGACCTTTAGTATTGAAGATATGGATTTTTCCCAAAACACCCAAAAAATTAGGTCTTTTGGGGAAAAATCCATATCTTCAATATGAGAGGTTAAAATTTTCAATTGATCGTCGGCTTTACTCCCAGCTACATACACTTTAAAATATATCATTAGATTTATAAAATTTACTTCGAGGACTGTTATATATCAAAAATGTGAAAAATATCAAATTTTAATAATTTGTCATAAAATTTGTATTATATCGTGAATTAAAAATTAAAACTATTTGATATCAGAAAGACATTCTTCGTATTCAGAATGCAATTCGATATGTCTGGTGTGCTCTCAAGTCACACAAAAAATACTGTCGAAACGCTCAAGACGCTCATTCCAGATCCCTTAAGGGGTGAGACAAAAATTATGTGTACTCCTGGGGTGGTGAATTAAAAGGGGGGTCAAAGATTTTTTGGCACGCACCAATAGCAGGGAAGTGAGCATTTTTGGTAGGTAGAAGGGGGTTGGCATGTCAAAAAAGGAGGGGGTAGCAATTTTTGGACAAAGAAGTTTTTGGCATCGCTTCTATATTACGCCCTTTTTTGGCATCGCTCTATATTACGCCCTAATAAGGTGTAGGAAAACGTTAGGAACACGTTTAGATAAGCAAACTTTCATGCTCCATACATTCACATTATATAATAAGACACTTTAAAGTTATAAGTTTGGGTTCCCAAAAATCTTGCATGTGTAAATGGGGGAGGGGCAGAGATTTTTGGCACCTTAAAAGGGGGGGGGGGGCAAAGTTGTTTTGGCACATCAAAAGCTGGGCAAAGATTTTTGGCACGGCTAAAGGAGGGGGGGAGCGAATTTTAGCAAACTATTTTGAGAATTCACCAACCCGGGTATTTAGGCCTACACAAATCACACCACCCCGAAATTCATGTTAAAATCTTCAACAACATATTTACTAATTTCAATATGAACTACTTAACCTGCGTTTTAGCATATAACTTATATAAAATGACATCTGGTTTTTTATCTCATTAACTCGCATGATTTACCGGTGCTTAGTTTCCATGTTTTATACAAGAAAATGAAGATACTGTGCATCAACTTTGTTTGTCCATTATCTGTCTGTCTGTGTGGCTGTGTGTCTGTGTGTCTGGGTGTCTGTCTGTCTGTGAGTCTGGGTGTCTGTCTGTCTGTCTGTCCGCTTATTCTCTCGGATACTACTGATCTCACGTTCCTCAAACTTGGTGGGTGGGCGCATCTTGACCCGAGACAGAACAAGTTTGTATACACTAAAGTTACGTATAGTTTCTTAGGGTTTTATAATGTTTAATACATGTTCGAGGGTAAAAACATCATGAAATGTTGCGAAAGATTTGTTTTGGCATCTGAACATGTATAAAACATTACCAAACTATACGAATTATACGTAACTTTAGTGGATACATGTTGAGGGGCCAGGTGAACTTACGGTATTCTGGCGCTCAGGTCTTCGTTTTTATTTAGTGGAGCAGGTCACCCGAGGTCATCAAGGGGTCATCTGTGGTCAAATTAGTCAAAACTGTCATGGGCATGAAACTTGGAGGGTGCAGTCAATATTTAGAGTCAAATTTTTGGAAGGTCATTTCGGGGTCACCAGGGGTCAACTGGAGTCAAAGTAGTAAAAACTGTCGTATGGGCATGGAACTTGGTGGCAACAATGAATATTTAGAGCAAAATTTGTGGAAGGTCATTTCGGGGTCACCAGGGGTTATCTGTGGTCAAATTAGTAAAAACTTGGTGGGTACAGTCACCGTTTAGAGCCAAATGTTGGAAAAGTCATTTCGGGGTCACCAGGGGGTCATCTGAGGCCACATTAGTATAACTGTCGTGTGGGCATGAAACTTGGGATTTACAGTCACCATTTTGAGCCAAATTTCTGGAAGGTCAATTTCGGGATCATCTTAAATAAGATTAGGTTAAATTAGTATAAACTGTGGTACGGGTGTAGCGTATTTGGCAGTTTGTTAATTGCAACAGCCATATAATCGCGACAACCGAGAACCGCCAAATACGGGTGACTACCTAGTTATGGCTATAATATGCTGGAACAAAATTGGGACATATGGCTGGTTTTCAATTTGAAACGCTGATCATTTTAATTTGTTTCTGAAAACAATAGAATACAATAGAATATCACTCGTAGGCTACCCTTCTTTTACCAAAATCTCACTATCAGTCCTGTAAAGAACTGCCTGACTCGTTATTCATGATTAAATACAAAAATAATGTATACCCTTCTTTTTAGAAAAAATCTCACTATTAGGTGTAAACATCTGGCTCATTAAGCTGAATTTATACTCCATCGTTGAGCGACGAGCGATTGGCATTTGACCAATAAGGTAGCGCGCTTTTTCCAACGCAACAAAAAGCGCTCTACCTCATTGGCTCAAAAACAATCGCTATTGCACAGCGATGTAGTATAAATCCCGCTTTAGACTTGTAGATTTTTAAAAAATCACGTTTTAAATCGTTGATGACAAAATGCTCATTTTGTTGATTGACAAAATATTCTCATCTTGTTTCTATTATTGAAGACCGAATTAAAAAGACTAGTTTGCGTCTGACGCTAGGGCAAAGGCGCGATGTGATTGGTTGCTGACCTGCGCAGTTCAGCATTTTTGGTCTGGTTGTCAGGACGTCATACGCAAACTAGTCATTTTAATTCGGTTTTCAATAATAATAATGAGATTTGGGTATAACAGTACAATAATATTGCTTCTATATATATTTATTGTTTTCATTACATGTCATTTCTATGGGTTTATATAAACGAATATTCACACAAAACTTATTGTGTTCTATCAATTTTCTTTTATAAAAAAACAACAGAATTAGAAACTTAATCAAATATCCTAGAAAAAAGCCAAGAAAGGCCCTTGATTTTGACTGTTCGCATGCAGCTCCAAAAGTCCCCATTTTACCAGTACGCCGTCAGCTCCCAAAGACCCACCACCTCAAAATTCCGGGGGAGCATACCCACCAAAAATTTTTGATGTGCCCGTCGGTGTACACTCTTAGAAAAAAAAAAGTGCCCCGTATACAGAACCCTAAGCAGTGATAAGGTTCTATGAAGAACTAAAAAGTTCTATATGTAACCTTAAAGATTAAATAGGCCTACCCAGCAAACACAAAACGTTTTCGACATCATTCGCAAAAGGTTATAAAAGGTTGTCAGAAAACGTTTAAATGTCGGGTCATATAAAGGGTATAAAAACGTTTTAATAACATTCCAAAAACATTCTTGAAAACTTGATACAAAACATTCTAAACAGAATGTTATTTTGGGGTTGAAAACATATTTTGCGAAAAATGTTTGCCCAAAATATTTTCAATAACGTTTTAAAAACGTTTTCATGACCTTTATATAACCCGACATTTAAATGTTATTAAAAGGTTTTGACAAAAACATTTTAAGAACATTTCTGTGTTTGCTGGGTTCAAATATTTTAACATAATGTTATTTAAGTATTGACACAATATTTGGCAAAATGTTTGCAAAAATAGTTTACAATAACATTTTTGAAAACATTTAAAAATATTGTTGTAGTGTGTTTTCATACAAAACGTTTTAAAACGTTATCATGACCTTTATATAACCCGACATTTTAATGTTATTAAAACGTTTTACCTAAACCAAAAGCCAAAATATAACTTATTTAAAATGTTTTTAAAACGTTTTTGTGTTTGCTGGGTAGGGACGTTTTAATTAATTAATTCAGGGACTCATCACAAAGTAAAGAAGAGTGAAAAGTAGTGTTAAGGGATCTAAAATGAGCGTTTATTGCGTTTCGACGGTATTTTTTGGG
The DNA here is from genome assembly GCF_039555335.1 of Amphiura filiformis. Lineage (NCBI taxonomy): Eukaryota > Metazoa > Echinodermata > Ophiuroidea > Amphilepidida > Amphiuridae > Amphiura > Amphiura filiformis. Next base: position 45,531,924 of record NC_092645.1, on the reverse strand, counting down.
ACATGAGAGCACCTCAGACCTATCGAATTGCATTCTGAATACGAAGCATGTCTTTCTGATATCAAATAATTTTCATTTTTTGAAAATCACAATATAATACAAATTTTATGACAAATTATAAAAATTGATATTTTTCAAATTTTGATATATAACAGTCCTCGAAGTAAATTATATAAATCTAATGATATATTCTTAAAGTGTATGTAGTAGGGAGGAAAAGCCGATGGTCAATTGAAAATTTTGACCTTTCATATTGAAGATATGGATTTTGTTCCCAAAAGACCTAATTTTTTTGGTGTTTTGGGGAAAAAATCCATATCTTCAATACGAAAGGTCACAATTTTCAATTGATCGTCGGCTTTTCATCCCACCTACATACACTTTAAGTATAAATCATCAAGTTTACTTCAAGTACTGTTAAATATCAAAAATATCAATTTTAATGATTTGCCATAAAATGTGTATTAAATTGTGAATTTCAAAAATCAAAATTATTTGATATCAGAATGACATTCTTCGTATTCAGAATGCAATTCGATATGTCTGATGTGCTCTAATGTCCCAAAATAAATACTGTCCAAACGTTCATACCCCTTCCCTTAACGCATTTTGGTACTAAAAATCATTTTAATGTATTTTTCATGCTGATTCCAATATTATGTTCACGACAATTTACATTTCTGATTTTCTTTAATTTTTGAAACTTGTTGTCTGCAGTTGACACCCGTGTGGAGAGAGTTAATAGAGGCTATGATTGTGGTTATGTTAACTTTCAGTACAGTTTCTTACCTTGTTGTATTGTAGAGTGTATTGTCGACATACATATCTTGATAAAACAATGCTGCAATAGAAAGAGTACAACGTGCGATGAATGAAACGGGACTTGGCAATTTCAGAATATTCTTTTTGTATTAAAAACACAAGAATTTCTTTTAACTATGTTGTATTTTGAAATAATTGAAATCAAAATTCAAAATATAATATTATATGATCCAATCGACAATCTCATCCCTCGCATTATATCCTTAAAACTGAGAGTTTGATATCAAATGAAAGATTATTATTATTTTCTCATTACTCCAATAACAACAAATTTGATGGTATCAAAAAATGGTATAAAGTGGAGCACCACTACTGGGGGCAGGGCCTATAGATGATGTGACTTCTGACGTCAATGCCTGACAGTATGCGCACGCATCATCACACTTTCCTTTTTTTTTTGCCTGGCAGTATGCGCGCATCATATTTTGTTCAGGGCTCGTGTTTTTAAAACTCCCGCCACATCACAATAAGACTATTAAACAGTGTAGTGGTTGCATGGGGTTCATTCAAGCATAAAGATGATACCAGTCCCTTGCCTTTGTTGATAAACATTGAGGTCACCTCATCTATATATTATGGGACATTGTTACATTTTGTTTCAAATAATCAATATTACTGGAGCTATATTATCAGGGGTATCTTTCATATCAATTTGTAAGCGCTCCTCTTTTTAAATAGTCATATTTCATTGAAATTACAACCGTATGACAAAACAGGCGAAAATAGTAACTTTTTGCACAATATTTGCAATTTAAAGAGAATTGACCATTGCTCATTCTAGTGACTCTAGTATATGGACATTATAAGTGTGCTTTTTCATTTAATTTGACAAATACTTTTTGAACACTTGAGGAACACTTGAGGTTTTTGGTCAAAAAATGTGCTTGGATAGGTAGTTTTCAACCGATTTTCCACATTCGTCTTGCTATAACATTGAATTGTGTTATCTGTTGACCTAGTGACGAAAAGTGTTTTTAGGGGGAAATTCTGGTTGGATGAAGGGAACACTTGAGGTTTCGACAAAAACCAATCAAAGAGGCCCATTTTTTTAGCTATAAGCTTCACAGCTCCTACGTGCTATGCACTCAACCGTGTAGTGTAATCACAGACTGTGATGGAGACATTCACTGCTTGTTGTTCTCTGCTTGGAAGCTGTGCGCATGATGGTTTATAAGAGAATCGTTTTTGTATAGAAACCTTTCCATATGATGGAAAGGTGGAGAAATATAATGAGGGGGATCTTTATGGAAAGATGGAGCAATATAATTAGGTGGGTCTTTATGGAAAGGTGGAACAATATAATCAGGGGGGTCTTTTATGAAAAGGTAGATCAATATAATCGGGGGGTCTTTATGGAAAGGTGGAGTAATAGAATCGGGGGATCTTTATGGAAAGATGGAGAAATAAGGGGGTCTTTATGGAAAGGTGGAGCAATATAATCAGGGGGGTCTTTATAAAAAAGGTAGAGCAATATAATTAGGGTGGTCTTTATGGAAAGGTGGAGCAATATAATCAGGGGGTCTTTATGTAAAGGTGGAGCAATATAATCAGTGGGCGTCGTCGTGGAAGAGTGATGCAGCAGGTTTAGGATAAGATTTCAGGCTTGGCAAATGTTTGTAAAAATGGTTCAGATATTTTTCAATATTTTCTCCGAAATTATGGTAAACATAATTATAAACTCTTCATCTGAAATTTTCCAGAATTTGGCAAATGTAAAATTTGAACAGATCAAAAATTGGTTCATTTTTGGGTGTATTTTCGTCAAATTTTAAACAATGGGCTATTCCAGTTGAAATCCATACACCCCCTTATTAAGACATGACCTTAATATTCCACACAAGGAGTGTGAATTTTAAATGGGGTTACCTAAATGGGTGGCTGCATTTGATATCTGCTCACTCCTGTGTGGGAGGTTAAGATCAGCTCTTCCATGTGGGTGTATGGATTTCAGTTGGAATAGCCCAATGTTTGGGGTGTGTTTTTGACACCCCAGCCGCACATTCCTACCCATCCAAACTGAAGTCAACCCCCGGGAATAATAGAACTTATTATTGCAATATTGCTTACCCTCTGCTTCTGTTTCTACAGGGGTTGCCCGTTTCCATAAATTATCGCTGCCTTTCCTTGATGGATCAGTATATATCAACAATACCGATGATATAGATAATACCAACAATCCACAGCTTAGAATGATGAGTACCAGCTTGGTCTTCATGTTGATGATATGGGGCTGCTTCTAATGTTACCTTTTTAATTTTATTATAGTCTTGGTAGGGTTCCTCTTGTTTTAACATGCCAGTTCTGATACTGCAGATTCAAAATATCAGGATTATCACTGGTTCATACAATGCAAATTATACAGAGTAAAGTTACATGATACACAAAGAATAAATTCATGTCTTCCCAGCAAACACAAATAATAATAAAATGGTTCAGATAATAACATTAAATGGCGGGTTATATAAAGGTCATGGAAACATTTTTAAACGTTTAGTATGGAAACACACTACAACAACATTCTTTAAATGTTTTCAAAATGTTATTGTAAAATATATATATTTTGCAAACATTTTTTACCAAACATTTTGTCAACAATTTAATAACATTATGTTAGAATATTTGCAGTATTGTTATCAGCAAATGTTTTTGAATGTTATGAAAACGTTTTATACCCTTTATATATCCTTAATATAATCCGACATTTAAACGTTTTCTGGCAACCTTTTCTAACCTTTTGCGAATGATGTCGAAAACGTTTTGTGTTTGCTGGGTTGAGACCAAGGGCGTAACTCCGTTTTTGAAAGTGGGGGACACACTGACAGTGGGAGGCCTAATGTACAAAATGGGGGGAGGTGTCTGAGGGGGATGCCTCCAAAGTAAGAAACATTTGCAAAATGAATACCTAATTGAAGCGATTTGGTGGCCCATTTTGGCACTATTAGTGTGTAGAAATTTTAAAATTTGTGAAATGACTGTCCATGAAGCCTTTCGGGGAATAGTTTTCCCTATTATTGTTGGCCTATAAATTGCATAAATTGGTCAATGTGGAAGGCAGAAGAAAAAATGACTACTTGTTTACCCACTACGCAGGGGTGTCTGAGGGGAGATGTGCCCCACTGATGACGGTCTATGAAGCCTTTTATATGGAAAAGTTTCCCTTATTATGTAGCCCTATTGTGTTAAACATTTGGCAAATATCGAAGTAGAATTGTAACTGACGACTTGTTTATCCACAACGCAGCGGGGTGTCTGAGGGGGGATGATCCACCCTGAGAAATTTTGCAACATGAAAGTCCAATGGAATCATTTTTACACTAAATCATTGCTTTAAACAGAAAAAAGGGCCCGAACTCAATTTGCAAAATTGTATATGTTACACAGGTCCACTGATACTTTATAAGAGCCGCCCCAAGAATCCGCGCCTGCAGGTGTAGAAGCGAAAGCAACCACTTAATTATATATGAAGCTTCGAAGAGCTCTGATGCAAAAGCCCTTACATCCACTTTTGGCTGAAATTGAGTTGTTGACATGACATTATAGTAGGCATGTCCACTAAAAATTGAAGTACTTTTAAATTGATTCATACTTTACTTATTGGCTAGGAATTGATGAAAGAAACATTTTGGCGTTAAAATAATTTTAATCGGACGTTTCACTCCAGAGATATGGCCTTTCGAGTGTAACGCTTTTATATAGGGCTGCTAGAACATGTTAAAAAGTTTAAGTCCAAAATGGAAGTCCAATTTTAAGGTGCTTTTTCTTAATGTATTTATTAACTAGCGTTATCTGGAACATTATATTTGCTTATAACCACATGAAATAAGATCATCCTGAAAATTTAAACGATTTTGTTGACATACAACAAAAAATATAAGACCTCAAAACCCATGGTTTGTTTGGTGGAACCTCAAGTATGACCATAATTGGATGCCATGGAAAATATCTCCATAGAGGAGTTCAACCTTATTTCAAATGAATAGCGGCAGTCTTAAACATTGTTCAATCTTTTAATGTCAGCACATTTTATCTTCAAAAATGATTATATTTCATCATGATAAGTGTTTGGTAAAATTATTCACTACCAATTTTGAAAAATTTGCTCCAACTCAACGGTTATTATTACTACATTGAGCAATATACTGTGTGTGCATGGAAGCCATGATGTAGCATATCTAAAATGGACATGGTGGTCAGGAGTGCATAATTTGAGATGGGTTTCGGCAGGCTTAAACATTCTTTAATTTCTTAACATCCTGTACATTTTGTCTTCAAAATAGTTACATTTTATGACTATGTAAGTTTGCTTGTCTGATTCATTCCAAATTCGGAGATAATTGCCTTTGCACGGAATGGTGTCACTTCAACCTGTTGTAGTTCTCATCTCATTAAATTTTTTATTATAAAAAGTTGATCTCTTCATGAAGGAAGGTCCTCTCTATTTACTGACCAATCAGGAAAAAGGTTGGTTAATGTTTTCTGGTGGAATTAGGAATTTCTTGAAACACCCTGATATAGGCCTACATTTGGATCAAAACAAGTATTAACGCCATTTAACAGGCCTGGGATTTCTTGTATCGATCAGTTTCTCCATAGACAATACGTCGTTCTAGTGGAAACTGTATTGACAGTGGGCATCCCTAATTATAGTGTGGGTAGTGTTTGACCTTCATACCACTTTCCCTTCCGGAGATATCGTATATTTCCCATTTGGGAAATTTTAGGGAATTTCCGGCAATCTTTAGGAAAATAATTTCTTGATGTATAATAGTAGTTCTAATACTAATGTTCTTTAACTATTAAAACCAAAAGGAACTATTTTGGGGTCACTATGTTTGAAAAAAAAATCATTGTAATTAACGAAAGCTGAAGCTTCGGAAATGCTCAAAAACGTCATTTTCCCGGATTTAATTAAAAATTCATAATTTAAAAAAGGAAAGAACCTTATTTATTATTCAGACTAGCGAACCTTCTGAATAGAGAACCCAGGGGGGGGCACTTCCATGACAGATATGCATCATGTGCCTCGGGATAGACCCCCTTTTTCAAACCGGCTTGTACCCAATGACCCCCTTTTTTGTGTTATGGTCCTACCTATTACCCCATGACCCCCTTTAAAAAATTAATGTACTCAATGACCCCCTGTTTCTATTTCCTGCTATACCCAATGACCCCCCTTTTAATTCCCAAATTTAGGTGGTATTTGTGTTCTCCTCCAGAAATAATGAGATTTTTCACATTTCCAAGGTGGCCAAGTTGTTTTTACGCAGTTTGGAACTTATTTATGTGTACTTAATGATACTCTTTTGCCAATCCTGTACTCAATGACTCCCATTTTACTTTTTGTTACCCCAATGACCATCCTTTTTTCAAAGTTTCATACCGAATGACCCCATTTTTATTCAGGTTGTGTACTGAATGACCCCATATTTTTGTAATTGTACATTTGACCTGAATGCCCCCTACTTTTAACATGGCCGAGGCACATCTCTGCCATTTCAGATAGGGAGTGCACCCCCGGGTAGAGAACCCGATATTCGGACTAGCGAACCTTTTTCAGAATTCGGACTAGCGAATGGTATATTACGTGTTCGGACTAGCGAACCTTCAGACTAGAGAACCTTCAGACTAGCGAACCTTCGGACTAGAGAGTTGTCACCGAAATTACTGCAACTTCTGGGTCCTGATTCCCATTGTGTCGACCATTCTGCATCGATTTGGACAAATGAGGTATCAAACTGTCCCGCAAACTGTACGGAATAAATTTATCAGTAACATACTTTTGGTAGGTCTTGATTTAAGACCCCATCTTGGACTTTATGGACTAAAATCAAACTGGATACTTTCTTTTTGGGATAGGTTTATTTCCCTGAAGCATCACACTGGATTGTGAGATCTTTGCTTCTTTATATATAGTATTGAAGCACTGCATTCGTCACCAAGTTCTGCTCCAGGGCCTTGTCGTGGTGGAGTAGCCACACCACACAGCCTCTTTGTCAGTTAATATGCCAGATTTGAGGTAGGACTTTTGTCAAGTAGGTTACATACCTTTAATAGGATGCGCTACCAAGGGCATATTAGGAACAATATTTCCTGTCTGGGAACGTAACTTAGACTGTGTTGCTGTAAAATTTTCTCTAAAATTTGTGACAAAATGCATTTGGATTAGATCCAATATCGGTAAATTAATAATAATAATAATAATAATAAATTCATTTTTTTTTTAATTTTCCGGCGACTGAACCACTGAACCTATTCTGAAGTGCTAGGATCATTTACATTTAATTTGAAAACAAAAATTGAAAAAAAATACGAAAAAAAACACCATTTCGTTATATCCCTAATATGCAAATCATTAATAACTAATGCTTACCTCCTCATCTATCACACATATAGATGCATTGGTTTTCCATACATTCATGCGTGTCCTTGCCCCATATGGCCTATTATCTTTGCAGAATATATCATTTACATACACTTAGTTATATACCGGTAGCATCCATGATGAGCATCTCAGCAGTGAGCGCTTGGCCTACGTGGCAGGGCCATGCCGAGTGCAATATGTGATGAATCCGACGAAATATGCAGTATGCAGGTATGTAAAACGAACCTGCCGAGTACGTACACATGGTACATGTAAATGTAGTAAAAATGTTATCCCCACATTAGGGACGCACCATTAGATTCTCAGGGTGGGGGTAGGAAGTTTTTCAAAACAAAAAACTTCACCCACTACATGAGCAAAAAAAAAAAACTTTCCCCACCTAACTGTGTATAATGCATGAAATTTAAAAAAAGCCTTGCCGTCTTCGGCGGCGAAAAAACATTCTTCCCCGACCCCAACTTTCTACCCCCCTGAGTATCAAATGGTGCGTCCCTTAGGTACCACTGCCTGAACAGAACTGATCATGACTGTCTCACCTCCTTTTCCAACCAAATCGACGGTAATAACTCTTAAGGTGAGGGATCAACATTAATTGCCCGAGGCAAAACTCACTTACTGGGAACTAAATACTACACATTACAAGGTCATTTTTATGTAACTCATTGACCCATGTGTGTCATATATACCACCTTTAGCTACATGTATAATGGCAGCATGGTGATCTGGTCAATTCATTGACAGATACTAACCTCAGTAGGGAATTCAATTTTAGATCAATTCTGTTCAGGTAGTGAAACGTAATGAAAAGTTTGTTCCAAAAACCTGCAGGTGTCCTTGCATCTTCTGGCCTATTTTCTATGCAGAATAAAGTAGTTCCAGATTAAGACAGCTTTCTACACAAAGTAAAGCCTCATCAGCATGGAGTTATACTATCTATAAATAACAATGCACTTACATGTACTATAAGCCCCAGCAAAGACCCAGCAAATTTCAAGGAATCAGTGCGTCTGTACCCTCGCAAAGACTAAACGTCACTCCGTATGCGCACACGCCTGGCTTTAGCATTGGGAATGTTGTATAGTAAAACCTACATATACAGACACAGATTTATAATAAATTTATAATAGCATCATAGATGATAGCATCCATGATGAGCATATGTTATAAAAGACTGTGAGAGCTTGACCTATGTGACAGATTTCACATTGTGAATGCAGGGTATCAACATTATAAACCCACAGTCTTATACTCAACAGGTTGCCATGGTAAATGATTGGGAGCCTAGGGGTCCAGCTAAGTTCAATCTACTATATTATACAAGTTTTCCCCTTTTGTGGAAATTGAAAAATAGCTGGGGCATATGGGGCAATATAGGCTCAATCATATACCATGGCAACCTGGTGAGAGATGAGACCTTCATCATGTTGATACCCGGGATCGGTAAAACCTGCTACCCTGGCCCTGCCACATAGGTCAAGCGCTCAGAGTCTTTAACAGATGCTCACTATGGATGCTTTATAACTTACAGTACATGTATGTATGTTTTTTTTTCATTTATATATTGTGTGTTTTTTATAACATTTGTAGGTTATGGTAACGTATTTGAATTAGTATTGTATGTCTTTATTATACTTGCTGAACGGTTTAAAGTTGTTATGTAATTTATATGTACAGTGCAATTTAAATATTTAGTTTATTCTTTTCTTTTTGGGGAAAACATACTACTATCTCTCAAAAAGTATTTTGCCAGGTACATGCATATGTATGAGCGTCAGCAGCATACTAGCCTACTGTTTGACTGAAATTACTAAAGTTGAGCCAATTTGGCATATATATATATGTGACCGTACAGCACGAATGAGCCGTAAATGTCCTAAAATGTATTCTACAGTTACAGTGTAAAATGTGCATGAAGGTCGTATTCATCAGTACCTCAAGTTGGAGCGACTTCTATCTCATTTTATAGTCAAACACCAATCAATAATCCTATTGTTGAAAAGGGTAATAAGCTTCTAAATTAGATGGTTATAGAATTTTTAATAGCTCTGGTCTTTGTTTGCTTTGGCTAAATCCTGATCAAGTGGTGGGTTACCAGGCATTGTATTTTGTATAGGTATGTATAACCAACAATTAATAATGAGAGAACTTTTTTGAATCACGTTGACTTCGGGATGATTTGAAATGACCGCCAATTATGGCTGTTTGATATATTGCCAGCAATGTGGAAAAAGAGACACATGTAGAAACGAAAAAAGCTACCATTTTGTTGAAGGAGCAAAGTTTAACAAACCATAACCCCGCTTCTGGATATCATTTGAAGTAAAAAAAAGCGCAATGATTTTAAAGCTTATTATGTATATTTTCTAAACATGAAACAAAAAATTGACCGGGGGCTCATTCGTCGTGTACAGTCACATATGCTCAATCTGAGGCCATCAATTGACGGACGTGTTGATACTGCGCTTTATTCCGTATAATACGCGTATTGTTATATAGAGCCTTACTACGGGCTGTATGCATTGTAATGTACAAAAAGTAGCCTGGGTTCGGAACATTAACCTGAGATAGTGGACTGTCTACAAAAACCCAACTTGATCATCATGCCACCGCCGGAAGGAAATCCGCCAGATCCACCAACACCATTTGCGCACTTTCCCACACCTTCCCCAATGGATTTAAAAGGTTGAAAAGCTTTATATTTTAAGCCCAATTCGAAAGTTATTTTACTGCATGTGTTAACATGATTTTGTGTCATCAGTTCTTAATATAGTGTATAAAATATCCAGGGGGCTTGCGTGAATATTTACGTGTTATCAGGAATTTTGTGTTAACAGATTTCATATTGTTTCCACTGTACATAAATATATCATAGGGGCACAAACAAGTTTTGCATTGTACTTTTATAATTTCTGCTAAATTTATTGGCAGTCAAGGTTAATTGTGGGTTCAGCAGTAGCATTTGTTGCTCTTGATATCGAGTTTATTTGCAGTGGCGTCGTTGAATTTTCAACATGGGGTATATGACAAAACCAAATTTTGTTAATGACCTGCTCTAGGGGGTGACCCCCACAAGGTTCCAACTCTGAGCGAAATTGTTTAAATATCCCATTGCAGATAATGGCCGATACTCCCCTAACTTAAATGGGGTCAAATGCAGTGGGCATCTTCTGGGATCCGTTTTACACCAAAATTAAACTTAATTATCTGCCATGCACCAAATAGCATAAAATTGTGTGGGCTTATTTGCGAGTACTTGTCCAGGGAAAGTCATTTTTGGAGCAAGTCAGGCATGCAGGTGGGGGTCACTGAAATGTGTGACCCAAAAATGTAAGTATGTTTGTTTGTGTTTTTCTGTTGTTTAAAAAGTATATATACTTATAAATTACAGTACTCTAAATGTATTTTTTTTAGTATACTTTAAATGAGCTTTTCTGGTCACTGTACTTTATTTGTACTTTAAAGGTACTTTATTGTTGTTCCAAATCGTCGGCCGTATCACACACTGACGTATTCGACATTTTAAACATTTTTGAGAAAATTTGTATCTGAGTTTGTTATGTTGTACTCTATATTTTCACCAAAAATCATGCCTCAAAGTACCTTAATTAGTAAGATATTAATTAATTTCAATTTGTCGTATTTACAAAACCTTGAAATGTCTGCATCACATAACGACGTATTTGCCGATCACCTATACTGCGCAAGCCCAGTATATCGTATCTGCAATTTGAAGAATTTGCAGTTTCACATACTGACGTATTTGCGCTACGTATTTGCACGGCAAAATTGCTGTTTTGTCCTTTTCACATACTAACGTATTTGCGCAACTGTTTCACATACTGACGTATTTACGCGACGTATTTGTCACTTGAACGGCGAAATTGACATTAGTCTTCTTCACATAATGACGTATTTTATTCAATATTTATTTTTTGCAGAATAAGTTATGCTATGATAGTGATAAGTAAACCGGGTAAGTGAATTATATTTAAAATATGGTATATTTGCTTTACTGTTAACCTGGTTTTAATCGACAATAATATTTTAATCAAGATTATGAGGCAAAATGAAAATCGCTAGATTCTCGAAATGCGTATTTTGCAAATACGTCAGTATGTGATACGGCCGACGAAATGTCGCACTTTGGAATGTTGTTTAAAAAGTATATTTAATGTACAGCGCTTTAAATATTCTTGTTTTGGTATAAAGTACAATTAAAGCACAATACTTTAAATACCGTATGCTTGTTTGGTATAAAGTACAGTTCAAGTACTTTAGATATGCTTTTTTACAGGAGGCTTTCAATGTACTTTTCTGGTCATTATGCTTTTTTCGTACTTTAAAGGTACTTTATCGTCGTTCCAAATGTCGCACATTGGAAAGTTGTTTAAAAGCATATTTAATGTACAGCGCTTTAAATATACTTGTTTTGGTATAAAGTACAATTGAGGCACAATACTTTAAATATGCTTGTTTGGTATAAAGTACAGTTCAAGTACTTTAGATATGCTTTTTTTACAGGATGCTTTCAATGTACTTTTCTGGTCATTATGCTTTTTTCGTACTTTAAAGGTACTTTATCGTCGTTCCAAATGTCGCACATTGGAATGTTGTTTAGAAAGCATATATAAAGCACAGTGCTTTAAATATACTAGTTTTGGTCCAGGGATGCTGCAGGACTTGATAAGAAATCTGCTGAAGTACAAGTTAGTACGCTCATAACGCTTTGGGTATGTAAAGAGAAGAGTGTTACAGAACCCCAGAGGGCATACACGGGACTCGTACTTTCCGACGCAGACCGTATAAGGATAGCGCAAAAATATTGCACGGGCGCTAAAGCAATAATGTGCAAGCAAACTGAAGATGGATGAATCATTTTGCCATAACGTGTGACTTTGGAACATTATCCGACGATTTAATATATAATCCTTGGAGTATAAGGGATCACGGCATCTGAGCCAGAGTTTTATAGGAAGGTAAACTGATGCTATCCCGTACCATGGATGTAGTACTAATGTCGGACTAGCCCGAGGTACTCACACCTCCGTTACTACGATTTCCACCGACTTCTCCGAACGCCTATGGTGAGGAAGCAGTGTATTCAGCAGTGGCTTCGATTGCAACATGCAAGCCAGACAGCAGAGAAAGAGTTTAATATAGGCAGTAAAGAAATTAATTGTTTGCTGTCGAGTGATGTGACAATTTAGTGTTAAGTTAAGTGTTAAAAGGGCATTTCGTGATCCACAGCCTCATCCCCTCACTTTTTTCAAAAAAAGTTGAGATTTTTATACCACTAGAAACCTCTGGCTACATAATGTTTATGTACTTGCAGATTAATTCGTTTGGCAAATATATCGTCAAATTTGAATTTCGTTCTGGAGCGAAGACCAACATATTTTTTTGAAGGAGCAGTGTCATGGAGCAGGTCTACGTTTTTAATAAGTGGAAAACAAAGAGTTTTAGAAGTACTACACCCCTGTAGTAAATTGTGACTATTTTTTTTGCATTTTTCTCAAAAATAATAACACACTGGTAACAAAGTTATGTATATTATTGGGGCAAGGAATCCAATTACTACACTGAAATTTCAGTGACTCAAGGCAAGCGGTTCAGTATATATGATCAGAAATGAGGTACATCCTAGCGGTACCTCTTTTCTTATCATAAATAACGAACCGCTTGTCTTGGGTCACTGAAATTCCAGTGTAGTAATTGGACTCCTTGCCCCAATATTATACATAACTTTTGTTACCAGTGTGTTATTATTTTTGAGAAAAATGCAAAAATAGTCACAAATTTACCACAGGGGTGTAGTAGTACCCCCTTAATGTCGTCACTCATTATGGTAGAGTAATTTGTGTACTTTTTAAGGGAGGAATCAATTTTTTAAAATTTTTGCGGGAATCAATACTATCTTGGAAGCCGGAGCTGTCATCCATGCAGCGTGAATGAAGAGGAGAAACCCAGATAATAATAAATACCAGTATCCAGTAGTATTTATGCAGCTTAAATACTAGTTAAGGTGCAATAATATTATTTTTGTGAAACATTGTGCAATTATACAAGTTCAGTTGTGCAATCATCATTATACTGTGTTTACAGGACGAAACCAAGTAGCAGGTAGAGAGAAGGTTTGACAAATTTGTTCGAGTAAAGAAATTAAGAGTTCTTGAGAGTGAAGTGAGCTTTTCGTGACAGTGGAATATATTTTTGTGAAGTATACCAAAGAAACTTCTTGTAGTAGTGTACCCAGCAGTTGCCTCGTTTGCAGTATCCAAGTCAGACAACAGACCCAGCAAACACAAAACGTTTTCGACATCATTCGCAAAAGGTTATAAAAGGTTGTCTGAAAATATTTTAATGTCGGGTTATGTAAAGGGTATATAAAGGGTGTAAAACGTTTTCATAACATTCAGAAACATTTTTTATAATCTTCTGCCCAACAAACATAAAATGTTTAAATGTCGGGTTATATAAAGGGTATAAAAACGTTTTAAAGTAACATTCCAAAAACATTTTTGAAAACTTGATACAAAACATTATGTTATTTTTTTTTAACAAAGATGTTATTTTAGGGTTGAAAAAATATTTTGCGAAAAATGTTTGCCCATGTTATTTAATTAAGTGTTGACAAAATATTTGGCAAAAAATGTTTACAACAGTAGTTTACAAAAGCATTTCGAAAACATTTTAAAAATATTGTTGTATTGTTGTAATATAAAACGTTTTAAAACGTTTTCATGACCTTTATTTATAACCCGACATTTTAATGTTATTAAAACGTTTTTACCTAAACCAAAAGCCAAAATATAACTTATTTAAAACGTTTTTAAAACGTTTTTGTGTTTGCTGGGGAGGAGTTTAATATATGGTAAGTGTTTTGCTGTCGAGTGAAGAGACAATTTCGTGATAGTGCATTATATATTCAGTATATTTTTGAAGTACCAAAGAAACTTAAGTATCCAGCAGTGACTTCGTTTGCAGCATCCAAGCCAGACAGCAGAGAAGGAGTTTAATATATTTGGTCAGTGTTTGGTCAGTGTCAGTAAAGAAGTGCTTACTGTCGAGTGATGTGACATAGTGTTAGACATGTTAAACTTTAGCAGTGTCCTCTAGCACAAGTTATAAGTGTATATGGTTTCGTGGCAGTGCAATTAAGTTTGTGAACTTAGCAGTGACATCGAGCAGAGCAGAAGTTTTAGTGTTTATTGTAAAGTGACAGTTTCGTGATAGTGCAATTAATCTTATAAACTTTATCAGTCGCAGCTAGCAGAAGATTAACCCTAGAACTACTGAGCCATATTTTGTAACACGGACTACGGACCGGGGTTCAGCAGGCCAGTGTCAGTAAAGAAGTTAAGTGTTTACTGTCGAGTGATGTGACAACTTTAGCAGTGGCCCTCGAGCAGAAGTTAAGTGTCTACTGTGGATTGACAGTTTCATAATTATACAGCCTGACTCAAAACAAATTGTGTAAGTGAAAATCGCCCTCTTTGGCAATTAGAAAATACCATTGTGACATGATGCTTACATCAACGTCAAGGGCGTAGTCTTCGCTCTTAAATGACGTTTGTTCTGTTCAATTTGCCACTTTTACTAGGGAAGATGGCTCTACATGTAAATCAATGGTTGCATCAAATTTATCAAGAGTTCCTTCGTGAGATCAAAATACTAAAAAGTAATGCATCAATTACACAACAATACAAGATTGTTTTTACTGTTTTATCACGATACAGGAATAATGATTCTCCTTTTCTACATAAAACAGATTAAGAGATAAATAAATATTTCACATTCTGCTGTTAAATTAAATACATATTCATGTCAATGATTTTATCATTGTAAATACTGTTCTCTCTGTCACTCTGACATGTTAAAAGAAAAACAAATATTGCACACTTATAGGTTAATGAACTCGTATTACTTGTTGGGAGAGAATTAGACAAAAATGCACGCGCGCTGATATTGATGCGTCTATATGCACGAGCCCCGAAGGGGGAGTGCGTAAAGCGCATCAACATCAGCTTAGAACTAGATCTAGTTCCTCGAAGCGGCCAGCGATAGGACTGGGTGGATTTTTTAATGTCAGAGAGGGGTTGTCATGGTCCCATATATTAGGCACTGAACAAGTGCTACATCAGCTATCATTGATTTATACATCTACAGCCCTCAAAAGTGGCACAGTTGTGATTTTACCCTTTCGTTATTAACTAAACATATCTCGAGATTGAAACAAGCACATTGAACAGAACAAACGGCATTTGAGAGCTAAGACTGCGCCCTTGACGTTGATGTAAGCATCATGTCACAACGATATTTTGCCAAAGAGGACGCTTTTCACTTGCACAACTTTTTTTTTAAAGTCCCTTTTTCTCTCCTAGTGTCCAGCTAATAGACATGTATCATAGGCCAAGTAAACATAAAAACATGTTTCTCGTCTGGGTTTCCAACAAACAAAAAAGAGCAGGGGCTTTAAAAAAATATTTGCTATCCGATTCCTTTAATTAGGTAAAAAGTCTATAGATCATTTTACCAAATTACGGCTGCATAAAACTACATATAAACGGCCAAAATAACCAGTGGGATTTCTTTCACTTTACCTTGTTATTTAGCGTAAAATGGACAGACCCCCCAGACAGTTATTACTAATATTATTTCATCATTTCGTACAGGTACATTATGGCTTTAAGGGGAAACGAAACGAGTCACCCTATATTACAACTGGGACCAGGTTTAAACTGGCCCCAATATAACAACATAACACATATGCAACTGGGACCATGCAGCTACAAACTGACCCTACGACTATACACACTCGCCCTGGGCAGTATAAGCATGAGGGTTTGGTTAGGACTTCATCATATTTGTCAATATATATATATAGATAATTGTTGCTGACATTTTGGTCAACTTAAGTTGTAGTAGTAGATGATGTACAATTGGTCTAGTCGCATATAATTCGGCATTCAGAAGCACGCACTCATTAGAAACCCGTGAATAGAAATTCATACCAATTAATGTTCCAGTGTACCTGTAAACAACGCTATTGACGCAATTCACGTAAACAACGCTATTGACTAGACTAGAGGAGGATACTTCGTGGACGATCAGGACATATCTTAACGCCGAGCAGGTGCGTCGACTGTTAAAGTTTTCTCAACTTATTTTGTTTTCCGCGGACAATTCTTCAAAAAAAAAAACCACAAAAAACATTTAACATGAAACAGTTTGAAAGCTCCCTTGAATCTGCACCACGTCCATCCAGAGTTAGGCGGAGAGCGTGGCGCAATGGTTAGGGTACTTGCCTTTAGTGCATGAGGTCCCGGGTTCGATTCCCGGCGGTGGCGATTTGCTGGGATATAGAAAAAAAAAAAAAGTCTGAAATTAATTGGCAACTTCTGTAGATTAAATTCAGACTTCCGCTCTCCCATGGTTCATTTAGAATTGGGTAAATGAATCATGAAAGTACTCCGTCCTTCGGAGGGGACGTTAAGCCGTCGGTCCGTGTACAGAGAGCCATGATACCTGTACATGTATCTCGCAGCCAGTTTCGAAAAGAGTAGGGTGTTAACCCCTGACTGTTCCCAACCCGTCCCGGTGTTCAAATGGACCCCAATGGAAATAAGCTTCAATAGAGGCTTTCTTGGGTTATCCAGGGTTGTCAAAACCCGAATAAATCAAATCAAAAGATTTCGCTACGTGGATGACAAGTTCGTAGTTATTAATTGTGAAGCGGAGACAGATGGACAGCTTCCATTCTTAGATGATTTGGTCAAGCGCTACGAGAACGGATCTGTACGTATCGTGTATCGTAAACCAACACATACGCTCGTACTGACCAGTACCTCAATCTTAAATGCCACCACCCGCTGGATTTAGGCGTAATCAGGACTTTGTACCACATGGTACCACCGGGCGAATTTCGCGGTTACGGACCCATTAGACAGAGAGAAAGAAATCTCCCATGTGCAGTCCACGCTCCAGAATTGTGGATGCGAGCGTTGGGCATTTCACAAAGCTCGCAAACTTTAACAGTCGAAGCACTTACTCGGCATTAATAAGCTATACCAAAATATTTAAAAAGCAGCGCGTATCTTATTTTATTGCTATTACTTAACGGCTATAAAATGACATCAAAACACGATGCGATCGATTCATGTTATGCAGTGTCATGGTAGTGAAATTCACCAGGTTTCACTGTACATTGATCGAAACTTTTGGCGTCAATTTTGCAACTTTTGAGCTTAATCTTTATATTGTATAAACCTGTGATGATCTGGATATTTTTCCATTGAATCTGCAGTGTCACCAGCTGGTATGTAAAAACAAGAAGAACCCAACCAAGACTATATAAATTAAAAAGGTAAAACTAGAAGCAGCCCCACATCATCAACATGAAAACCAAACTGCTACTCATCATTCTAGGCTGTGGATTGTTGGTATTGGTGATATTATCGGTAGGGTTGATATATGGTGTTCCATCAGGGAAAGGCAGCGATAATGTATGGAAACGGGCAACCCCTGTAGAAACTGAAGCAGAGGGTAAGCAATATTACAATAATGAGTTCTCTTATTCCTGGAGGTTGACTACACTAGTTTTGATGGGTAGGGATGTACGGCTGGGGTTTCAAAAACATACCCCAAACATTGGGCTATTCCAGTTGGAATCCATACACCCCCTATGGAAGATATGACCTTAACCTCACACACAGGACGGTGTACATATCAAATGCACTCACCCATTTAGGTAACCCCATTTGAAATTCACATCCCCTGTGTGGATGGTTAAGGTCATGTCTTCCACAGGGGGTGTATGGATTTCAACTTGAATAGCCCATTGTATCAAATTTGACGAAAAATAGACCTAAAAATTAACCAATTTTTGATCTGATCAAAATTTATATTTGTCAAATTCTGGACCCCCCCCCCAAAAAAAAATGAAGATATTATGTGTTAACATAAATATTGCAAAAAATAATATCCAGTTTTCTCAAATTTGCCAAGCCTGAATTCGCAACAAAAATCTGCTGCCTCCCTGTGCTTACCTTTTGATAAGAGCCCCCTTTGATTATATTGCTCCACCTTTCTATAAAGACCACCTGATTATATTGCTCCACCTTTCCATAAAGACCCCCTGATTATATTGCTCCACCTTTCCATAAAGACCCCCTGATTATATTGCTCCACCTTTCCATAAAGACCCCCTGATTATATTGCCCCACCTTTCCATAAAGACGCTCTGATTATTATAGTGCTCCACCTTTCAATAAAAATCCCCCTGATTATAGTGCTCCAACTTTCCATAAAGACCCCCCAATTATATTGCTTCACCTTTCCATAAAGACCTCCGTAATGATATTGCACCACCTTTCCATAAAGACCCCCCTGATTGCGTTGCTCCACCTTTCCATAAAGACCTCCATAATTATATTGTTCCACCTTTCCATAAAGACATCCCTGATAACATTGCTCCACCTTTCCATAAAGACCCCCCTGGTTATATTGCTCCACCTTTCCATAAAGACCTCCCAATTATATTGCTCCACCTTTCCATAAAAATACCCCCTGATTATATTGCCCCACCTTTCCATAAAGAACCCCTGATTATATTGCTCCAACTTTCCATAAAGATCCACTGATATTGCTTCACATTTCCATAAAGACTCCCTGATTATATTGCTCCACCTTTTCATAAAGACTCCCCTGATTATATTGCTCCACCTTTTCATAAAGACTCCCCTGATTATATTGCTCCACAATTCCATAAAGACCCGCAATTATATTGCTCCACCTTTCCAGAAAGACCTCGGTAATGATATTGCTCCACCAAGAAATTCTTGTGTTTTTAATACAAGTAGAACATTCTGAAATTGTCAAGTCATATTTCATTTATTGCACTTTGTACTATTGCAGTATTATTTTATCAAGATATGAATGTCGACAATACACTCTACAATACAACAAGGTAAGGAACTGAAAGTTAAAATAACCACAATCATAGCCTCTATTCACTCTCTCCACAGTACACGGGTGTTACCTGTAGACGACATGTTTCAAATTTTGTTTTAAAATTTTCAAAATTAGCATGAAAATACATCAAAATGAGTACAAACAAGCCTAGTATTGGTTCAGTGCATCTTAAGACGCTGTTGAATATCTCGAGATGTGGACTTTTTTATGTTGAAGCGAAGCCTATATGGCTAGCCCACAGAGCATAAGTCAAGTCTTCATCATGTGCTCAGCCTGTTTGGCTTCAACAGAATAAAATAGTACAATTTTAAAATGTTAAAACTTTTTTGGTACTAGCCAGTCGGGCTTGTAACTGTTATACGCCCGAGAGAAATTTTACAAGCCCATTTTTTGTACAATGTTACAATAAATGCGCAGATCGACTATGCCCACAGATCGACTGGCAGATCCCAAAATCAGAATTGTTCAATAAGTGAGGCCTCAATTTAGTTATGCCAAGATATGTTGCATTCGATAACATATACTTTTTCTTTTACTCTCAATTATTATAACCTTTTTTTATGATAAACATCTGTATAATTTGAGTCCAATTGAATGTGTTCCTCATGATTAATAACATGTTTTATTTAAAGGAGTATTTCGTGATCTTTTTTGGCATCCTGTTTTTATGACATTTTTCTGTAGATATCCACGAAAAAAGCTTTTCCCAAAATTTCAGTTGATTCCAATTTATTATTTTCCTTTGTGAAGACTGATCTAAACTGTTTGTTTAGAATTTCAGCTTTACAAACATTGTCCGACTCAAGCTTACCATCTTTCTTGAGTGTTGGGATTCCCATAGCATCAATTTTGAGGCTTTTTATAAAAGACCAAAAGCTCTTAGGCGAATCAGAACAAACATCAGTAATATGTGTCCTGTATGAGTTCCTGGTTTCTTTAAATACAGTTTTTCTTATTTCAGTGAAATTCTCATGACTACTTGGGTTTGGTGATTTTTTGTATGCACTAAACACTCTCTGTTTACGCTTGTGAAGGCGTTTTATTTTCTTACTCATCCAGGGGGTTTGTTTCTCTTGGTAGCCATTTTGGACGGTATGTGTGTCCATTGCATCTTCTATAGCACACTGAAAAGCATTGTACAGCTCATTAACTGTGCTGTAGGAGACATTTTTACTCAAAAATAAACCTGACCAATTTTTAGGTCACTTTTAGGAGCATGTAAAAAAATCAGCTTTGTGGTACAAGAATATCAACCAAGGTAGGGTTGGTGGTAAAAAATAAGTCAAGTGTGTTGTTCCCTCCTGTTGGCTCACGCACAACTTGCTCCAAACCAAACTCTGCCGTGATTTCAAATAATATCTTGGAAAGGGAGGGATATGCCACCCTGGTTTGAATGAGTTATTTTCCCATTCAATGTCAGGAAGATTGAAATCTCCAGCCAAAAATATTTGACCGTTGATTGTAGCTCTAAGCTTGGTCAACGAGTCATGAAGGAGTATTCACAGTATCAAACAGGGTTTTTTTTAGAGTCGCCGTTACCCAACTCCATCTGAGGACAGTGAACTTTGAACATAATAAGTTGTGATGCCAGTACACCACACTGGTGGGCCACCATCAAGTAGCACTGGTGGCATCAGAAAGTTTCTGCCATGTTGTCAAATTACGTCATTTTAGTTATTCTTTATAGCATTATGCTGAATTTTATGAAGCCCCGTGTGTAGCTTCCTGTGTTGCTGCAGCAAATTCATGCTTCAAATGCGCTGCTAGCCCCGCGTTGTCATGGTTATAACACAAAGTACACATTTTGCTGTCCACACACTTTTGTTTTGCTGTAGTATAGCATTTTCCAGGGCTTGCCTACACTTTATATATCAACATTCTTTTTTTTTCAGAATACCTGCTCTAGTCTACCATCATGACATGTTCTTTGCCTTTGCTGAAGGCCGTAAAGAAACCTTTTACGATATTGGGGAAATGGATATTATTTTACGACGTGGAAGAAGAAAAGACTGGAAAGTTGTGTGGGGTCCAGTGGAAATTTTAGCAAGTCAGAGCGGGTACAGGTAAAGGCAATAAAGGATTGAAATTAATATGTTGACTACTTGGCGCACACAGAGGCTAACACGCATTGGCGACATCGGCGCTGGTAGTAAATTCACATTTTCTCAGTTGTTCGGCTCAAAACTATTAAAAGGGGACATACCTGACAGTAAAGGTTAACATTTTATGGAAAATAAATACTAATCTCTTTGTAATATGGAAATATGACTTTAAACAAGGGTATATAGTTGATACTCCAGCCAGATGCATGTAATTAACCTTTGTGTGCTCCAACCCAAGTAGTCAATATGACTGCTTTTTAAAGCTGAATTTATGTGGTTTGCAAGTAACGTGATTCCATATTTGAAGAAAAGTTAAAGGAAGACTTCGACAATCACAAAAATTATTATCAAGCAACATGAGCAAGAATCATATGGTTTAAGACCAACTAGTACATGACCATAACAACGAATAAAAACAGCCGTGTCTCAACAAGACGCGATATTCGAAATTCCCGGGCGCCAAAATTATCTGGTGAATAAAGTCCCAGAAGGCTGGCGACAGTTGAGCACAAATAACCATGACGTCATTGCCCTAGACAATTTCCGCACAGGAATTTGGAACATCGCGTTTTGATGAGAGACAACTGTTTTTATTCATTTTTATGGTCAATATGAGTTTTTTTTTTTTTTAAACATGTGTTATTATTTTTAGGCATAATGGTATGATTAAACTTTTCAACATGGGCCGATTACATTTGCATATTACTTTTATTACACAGATTGATGGATCCAGTTCCAATTGTAGACACAGAAATCGACATGATCTTATTATTTTATAACGCACATAAATCTAATGTTAGTTTATGGGATGAGCTTGCCGATGAAGAACTCACTACCCAGCTTAAGGTTATAAAGGTAAGCCAGTTTTGTAGATGAATCTCATATAAGCAGTAATTATTATTAATGACGAATCCGGTTCCAACAGTAAAATGCTGCCCTCATTCGTCAACCTTCTGGATTGACGACTGAGAAAACCACGTGGAAAAAGTGACGGATTTTGCAACATGATTCTTGCGGCATAGAGCATGCGCAGTTGTGTCCAAATTGACTTTTTGACCGAGTTTGACAGAGTGCGATCTTGACACAACGGCGCGGTCGGGAGCGCGGTATAGCAACGCGGTACACGGTCGCCGCTAGTCAGCCGCGCTATAGCGCACAACCAAAGTCGCATTGAATATTTTCATAAGTCCGTCACGATATGGACTTTAAGTTAATCAGCCATCACTACGAAGCATATAACACAGTTTTAGTCTAAAGATTTGACAAAAATTCCTGCTCCCTTCACCAACAGGCAAAGTTTTTAGCATCATCTTTGTCAGCCTTCGCTTATCATCTGACGTTGTAGAACAAAAATTTCATCACCAGAGTCTTCAATTTGCTTTTGACAGATCATTTATTTCACTGCACCTATTTGATGTACAACGTACAATATCCATAATAACCTTTAACTTGTATTATAGAAAACATCTGAAATCATACCGGTTTCCTCATTTCTTGTTACCACACAAGGTCATTTTATGTAACTTATTGACCCATTGTGTTATATACTGCCTCTACCTATAATGACATACAATCTACTTGTGATCTGGTCAACTCATTGACAGATACGAACCAATTCTCTCCAGGCAGTGAAGCGTAATGAGACATAACCTTAATCTACTACACGGGGGGGGGGGGGGTAGAATTAAAATAGAGGAACCTACCGTAAAACCCCGTCTACAAGCATATAAAGTGTTTTTTAATTCAAAGCAAGTGTAAATATACCAATACAATAGATTGGTCTTAAAATAATACTTGTTTGTATATGTTTGGATCCGTAATTTATTTGCTCGAACTCCATAATGGCGCCTGGATTAATGTAGCTTTCATCAGAAGCACTCTATATGCTTGTAGACGGGGATTTACGGTATTCAGGTAATATCATTTGAAATTCAAACTGTGTAGAAGATTAAGGTTATGTCTTCCATAGGGAGTGTATGGATTAACAACTGGAATATCTCAATATATAATGTCACGGTCGTGAAATCTTGTCACGTAAATGCAAAGGCACAAAACGCCACAATGAGTTGTTAGGCACGGGTGATAGAACAATCGATTCTGATGAATGTGCTAGAAACCGGTGCATGCTTGGTGTAAGATATGTACCGCGTGTCCCAAAAAAAGGTTACATGTAGATTTTTGAAAATAATCTAAGTTATCGTTAACAAATATAAATATTATTTTCATGACATAATCTATGTACCCTCTACTAGTACCCCTGTGAATGTCAAGTTCACAACCTACGTACTTAGCCTACATTCTATACATTCCTGACCAAGCTTTTTATGTGACATAATGCGACACGAGGTTCATTATATACCACCGTCACAGCCGCCGTGCATTTGGCGGGGCACTTGAGTAGGCCCAGCCATATCATGGCAGATGCAGTATTTTATTCTGGTAAACAAAGAATAAAACTTGTTCAGATTTATTTCAAGAGTTCAGTCAGAAGTGTAAAAACAAACAGCAGCGATTTCAAGTCAACAAACTCCAAGCAAGGCCTAAATGCAAAAGATTGTTATTCATTTCACCATGTTGAGAACAGGAGATGCAGCGTGCAGAACTGCTTTCACCAAAAACGTGTTCTTCTCTAATGACCATCTTCCTTTATTTGTTACCACCAAGAGTCAAGAAGCTCTAAAACCGATTCATTTTTAGTGTACAATATTCAATTTTTCAATATGTTTCTTTTGTGCAATAAATTCAATAATGAAAAGTAAGAGAAACATAAAAAGTAATAAAGAAAAAAATCTGAAAACAAACGTGTGCTTGTGTTCAACTTTCGTTTTGCGATATTTTGATGGTTAGCCACTCTTGACACCCATGTCATCTTGCGCTCATAAGTAAAGTTGCTTTTAAGATACGGAATTGAAACTTAGCAAACAGTTACGAGATGGATGAATAAATAATATCTGAAAAAATGACATTGTTTTGTTGTACCATCACAAAATGCGGTTCATTTTCTACATGTAACCTTTTTATGGGACACCTTGTATGAGTTAAACAAGTGTATAAAAACAATTATTGATGAATTAAGAGGCTTATTGAATGAAACTGTATAAGGCCAAAAAAATTAATAATATGTCTCAAAGCTTGCGGCGAAAATAAAACTAAGTAATTATTCGTGAAATGTGAACCACAAAACCAATTCACACGACAGCGTTGAGACATGGAACTGATAATTTGGATGAAAAGATCAAGTCCGCGGATATCTTTTCTGTGATTTATAGATTCTCCCTAACTCTACACAGGATATACTCTGTTAGCCCACAAATTATTTTAATTTGTATTTCTGTTACTCTTTATTCGAGAGTTTTGATTTAGGTTTAACTTGGACAGAACCACAAGATTTGAATCATGTAGTGCAACGCATCAGGCCAAGGTCATACCTATATGCCCCAGGTACAGTATAGCTTTATTGAATCATAAAGCAATACAACTCATGAAGCCAAGGCCATCATTCTGTGCTCCAGGTACAGTATAGCTTTATTAAATCATAAAGCAATACAACTCATCAAGCCAAGACCATCACTCTATTCTCCAGGTACAGTACAGCTTTATATTGAATCATGAAACAATACAACTCATCAAGGCCATCACTCTATTCTCCAGGTACAGTATAGCTTTATTGAATCATGAAGCAATACAACTCATCAAGCTAAGGCCATCACTCTATGCTCCAGGTACAGTGAAACTTTATTGAATCATTTTGTTTTGGGTCAAGGTGATTTTCTGAGGGAGTGCAAGTTCAAAAAAAATGCCGAGACCCAACACAAACCCGGCGATTTCACGCAAAGAACATAAAATATATGGTTGCAAAGTTATTATTGTCATTCATTACCACTATTCTACTGCCATCATTCTGTACTCCAGGTACAGTATAGCTTTATTGAATCATAAAGCAATACAACTCATCAAGCCAAGGCCATCACTCTATGCTCCAGGTACAGTGAAACTTTATTGAATCATTTTGTTTTGAGTCAAGGTGATTTTCTGAGGGAGTGCAAGCTCAAAAAAAATGCCGAGACCCAACACAAACCCGACGATTTCACGCAATGAACATAAAATATATGGTTGCAAAGTTATTATTGTCATTCATTACCACTATTCTACTAATTTGTTTCATGAAAAATACATTACGTTTCACTACCTGAAGAGAATTGATCAAATATTGAATTCCCTCCTGAGGTTGCTATCTATCAATGAGTTGACCACATCACCATTCCATTATAGCTAGAGGCACACATGGGTCAATGGGTTACATAAAAATGACATTGTGTACGTGGTATTTGGTTCCCAGAATGTGAATTTTGCATAACGCAATTTGTGGTTAAATGTTGATCACTCACTACAGAGTTATTACCGTTATTTGGTTGAAAAAGGAGTTGAGACTTGATAGAATCTGTCCATGTAACAAAACGTATTGAACGTGTATCTTCCGTTCACTATTTTAATTCGCATTTATTATGCAATTAACAATTTCGCGGTGGTGATTGCGCATGTTTGGTTGCGCGTTTAGAAACGATACGCAAACGCGGGTTATTTGTGTATGAGATTAGAACAACTACGTACTTTGCGGTCAATGTGAGATATGAATATATCCTCTATTTTCGATCGCGAATTCACAAATAATAAAATATACCATTGGATCACATACATTGCGGATATTCATGACGTTTTGAGTTGTTTGGTATGATTGCAATGGTCAGTGACAATTTCTAAAGTGTTCACACAATAAATCACCAAGTCGTTTTTCAGTTTCAGTTTCAGTTTCAGTTTTATTTCACCTTTAAATAATTATTACAGAGTAAAGCAAAATCATATGGTAGGAAACCAAACAGAGCAGAGCTCGACAATTTTGGCCACCCTTTATAATATTTAGTTAAACATTCAGGACGAAACACAATCAAAGACGTATGAGGACATAATTATGTGCAGACAAAGACCGGACAGGACACGTGAGACAGACAATGTTGGCTATGGTTTAAGATTACCTATTATACATAATAGTAATAATAATTTTAAAATTACATGATGAAACATTACACAAACTAACGAGATTATTTATAACGAGATAATAACTCAGATTTGTACTTATTTTTTAAGCTTGTCAGAGTAAGTGAATTTTTGGTATTTAAACTAATATTGTTCCATAGTATAGGCCCTTGTCGTCTAACAGTGTTACGGGCTAAATCATTTTTAAAATGATGAGCTCTATACATTTCCGATGACCTAGTATTATATGCATGAATCGTACTAGCTTTAATAAAATAAAAAAAAAAAATATCTGGTAAAAGATCATTATAAAATTTATACATGAAAATTGCTTTCTGCAGTTTGTGGATATCATAAACTGTGAGACTATTGAATGAAGTAAAAAGGGGCGGAGTGTGGGCAAGAAAGTGAGAATTTGAACACAATCGAATTATTCGCTTTTGCTTAATGTGAATTTTGTTTAAGTTACAGTTATTTTGATCAGCCCAAATAATATTACAATAATTAATGTGTGGCAAAACCAAACTTATATATAATGTAAACAATGTTTTTAAAGGTAGGACATGTTTGAGCCGAAATAAAATACCAGAATATTTGGAAACAATATTAGCTATATATGTTGTGTGGTGGTTCCAAGTAAGGGATTCATCCAGTGTGATTCCAAGGAATTTAATAGAAGAAACCTTTGAAATCGATACATTGTCAACATATATGGCTGAGTTGTGATATCTTCGATTGCTAAATCTGTTTTTAAAAATAAGGTATTTTGTTTTATTTATGTTGAGTGATAATTTATTTGCCTTAAGCCAGTTGGAAATGTTACATAATTCTTGATTTATTGTGTTGATAAGATAGGTAAAGTCTTTATGGGAAGCCAAGAGATTAGTGTCATCTGCAAAAATTATAAATTTGAAAAACTTTGAGGCGTAAACAATATCGTTCAAATATAAGATGAAAAGTAAAGGACCTAAAATTGAGCCTTGAGGAACGCCGCAAGTTGAATGAATTAATGATGATTTAACGTTATTAAATGAAACATATTGTGGCCTATTCATGAGGTAGTTCCTGAACCACTCGAAGGCAACGCCGCGTACACCGTAATGAGTTAGTTTGGATAGAAGAATGTCATGGTTTAGCGTGTCAAATGCCTTCGAGAGGTCCAGGAAGATACCAACACTGTGCTGATTGTTATCTAAGTCAGTGACAATTTTGTTGTATGCATCCATAATAGCCATAAAAGTAGAATGTTTTGGGCGAAAACCAAATTGAGATTGATGCAAAATATTTAAACTTGAAATAAAACCATATAATCTATTGTGCACAACTCGCTCAAGAATTTTCGAAAAAACAGGGAGGACGGAAATTGGCAAAATTTGTGCCGGTCATCGTTCTTGAAAATAGGAATGACTTTGGCCATTTTTAACTGATTTGGGACAATGCCGGTGGTTAATGACAAATTAATTATATGAGAAAGAGGAGAAGCTATGATTGAGCGTACGTATTTAACAATATCGGGTTGTATTTCATCAAAGCCACTACTTTTACCCGATTTGAATGAACGGCAGATATCTATTATTTCCTCTGGGTCAGTTGGAGTAAAAACAGAGAATTATGTGGGGAATTAATATTGTGCAGAAAAGTATGAAAATTTGAACCACGAGTCTGGATTTTGCGAGCTAGGCTAGGACCAACATTAGCAAAATAAGAATTGAATTTATTTGCTATTATGTTTTGATCTATTATTTGCTCCTGGTGAGCATTATCATCATAGAAAAATGACGGTAGGGGTGTTTATTATTGCGACCGAGAATATCATTTAGGGTATTCCAAATAAGTTTAGTGTTATGTTTGCAATTTTCGAGTTTGTTCGCATAATGATTCTTTTTGCGGCTCGTATAAGGGTAGTAAGTTTGTTGCGGTAAGAAATATAAGCATTTTTATTGCTTGGTGAAGGATGACCAATATATTTTCTATACAGCTTTTCTTTCCTATGAATTGATTTGAGAATTAAAGAAGTGATCCATGGTTTACGTGGAATATGCCGGTTACGTGAATTTCTAGTACCACGTGCCTTAACGGGAAAATGAGTGTTATAAATACGAAGGAATTTACTAACAAATGCTTCGTACGACCCATCAGCAGATGTCATATCAGTGACAAACTTCCAATCAATCAATTTCAAATGATTATAAAAATGTTCAATTGAACTTTGGTTATAAGTGCGAGTAGTGCCGATGTGTGGTTGAATAAAACGAAGTGGCATTGATTTTGTACATTGGAAGATTGGAAAATGGTCAGTTAGACCCACTACACACACACCAGATTTGATTTGATGGGTAAGAACATTCGTAAAAATATTATCAATCAAAGTTGCAGTAGTAGGTGTCACTCTGGTGGGTCTATCAATTAATGGATACATACTATTATTATGAAATGTTTCCAGAAAATTATTAATAATATCATTTTCACTGTGTTGTAAAAGATCTAAATTGAAATCACCGGAAATATAACAATTTTTGTTTTCAGCAGAAATAGTGTTGAGGCTATTATCAAGATCGGTAATAAATAAATTAACATCAGTTCTGTGTGCACGATAAATTGAACCAATAATTGTATTCTTGGTGGTGAGACTCAGGATTTCGACAAAAACCGATTCTGAATGTGGCAAATCAATGTCAGTTGTACAAAGTTTTAAATCATCTCTGATACGGTAAGAAAGTGAGCTGTGGACATAAATAGCCGCTCCACCACTTTTCCTCTCCTTTCTTGGGGCACTTAAAAGAATATAATTTTCAATATCAATTACATTAGAGTTATCTTCATAAAACCAAGTTTCAGATAAAGTTATTACACTGAATGTATGATTGAAACTAGCGATAAAATTATGTATACTATCAAAATTTTTGTTAAAGCTGCGAGTGTTAAGATGTAGAACAGAAAAGTCATCATTACATAATCCAGTCATATCATTGTTATCAAGTACATATCTACATGAAGTTGTGACATTATAATCATTTAGATGTCTAGAATCATGAGTTGAATGGAGATTTTCTTCGAACAAAATGGATTCAATCTCATACCCATCAAACGATTATAATCGATGGAATTACCATGATAATATAATGAGAACCTAAATTCATCATCGTCAACATAATGGTTAAATGGAAATAAATCACCTGTACAATTGAAACATAACCAATCATCATTATCCCTTATTTCTGTGTAAACGCATCTAGTGTGGTAAAATGAATTACATAGGCAACAGAAAATATTAGACTGATGGGGTAGGATGTTTCTGTGACAGGAGTTGCAGTTATTTAACATAATGAAATTTAACCTGAGACAACACATTATTCATTGTAATAAACATACAGTGTATACAATAGAGGAGCAGGAGTGTATCATTACATAAACAATATATATCATTATATACATACATCATCATCATAGCAAACAATAAAGTAAATCCATTTGCCAACATACAACATGAAATAACACAGAAAACTATAACATTTAAACAAAAATGGATGTGGGCCAATTTGGCGCACCACTGTACATGGCGAGACAAATGCATGGACTAGGTCGGACCGGGCCAGTTTATAAACTCGAATGAATTGAAGAAAAAATGAGATTGGAAGTGGGAAATGAAACATGGTTTAAAATTTGGAGATGTTCAACGAATCGGGTAAGAGCAATTTTACAAAACAAAACAAGGGTTGAAATAGAAAAGAATATATCCAGTATGCGCGCGAATTGTGGCAATTTCAATTGTTCTTTGCCCTGCAGTGTGCGTACACATCGTAGTTTGCTCAGGGCACGTGCATTTTAAATCGACCATCACATTTCATATAGTACATTAAGAAAGCCATTGAACAGTGTACCGGTTCGTTCAAGCATATCGATAGACCAGTCAAGTGGTCTTGTTTTTGTTTCCTTCTCTGTAGGTCCTGGGCATGGCATTCAGATGAAATCAGGTAGACTCATATTGCCTGGTAAATTTTCGTCAAGGGTGACTGACTCAAAACAAATAGGTATGTAGCACATAGAAGGAAAATCAGAGGGGGACAGAACAGCCAATCTAGGCACCCGTGTAGGCATTAGAAGTAAAGTTTGATAGTCAAAAACAACATGGATCAATGAGAATACAAAAAGTGCACTAGAAATTCTGTACAGCAGACAAGGAGGTACGTGTTTCCTGTTGGTTTCTGCAGCATACTGCAGTTACTGTCCGTTTTCCTATACACAATACACAGTGCTCTTTCCCATTGACGCGTGACCTTTACAAATAGCCCTACGTTAACAGTATGGGGATATGACTAGTTAACGTCGCTGTGTGAAAAATAACCGGCCAATATTAAAAGTACTCTTCTAAAGTTCTAGAAAATATAGTTTTTAACATGTCCTAAATTTTTAGCTAATTTAGATGTTTGGAAATATTCGTACTTTGGTGTTTTAGTTAATGTTATAGGTAATAGTACATTGCCTAGTTAACGTCGCTGTGTGAAAAATAACCGGCCAATATTAAAAGTACTCTTCTAAAATTCTAGACAATATAGTTTTGTAACATGTCCTAAATTTTTAGCAAATTTAGATGTTTGGAAATACTCGTACTTTGGTGTTTTAGGAAGGATATGTAAACGACAGATAACACCAAAAATATGAAGAAATTATTTCTAAACCGTGTTAAGTCAAAAATCATTATGTTGCTCATTTTCAAGAATGCTGGTTTACAAAAAGCACGACATTGTCTGATTTCGTGAACAAAGCCACACATAACATTGTTTCCTTTCGTTTCCTTTATAATCGGTTACCCAACTGAAGCTATGAATACCAGCTTTATTGTGATATCGCACATGAAAACAGTCACTTGTGCACAACCAGAGAAGATCCGATTTAATCAGTTGAGCTGTTTCAATGAGTGTTATCTTGGTTTAATAGCTTTTAATGGGGTTAAGTCCTGCAAAGGTCGAGATGAATTCTACTGTAGACATGACTGCATCATGGCTTCGTCACACAGCAGGCATGGGGTCAATATTAAATTGGTTGAACTTTACCCAGTTTCCTTGTAAGTTGCATTTACCGGTCAGACGTTTTGCTTTTATTGGTACATCTGTTACCCGTGTTGGATGTGTGTAGCTAATAGGACATGTTGGTCAGGGGAAGACTTTGTGTTTTAGTCAGGCTTAGTACTCAGATTTAAACCAAAATGATAGAGCATACAATATTAAGGGCCCATTCCTCATTCAATGGGGGCTTTTAAGCATTGTGACTGCAGTAAGCCGCATCTTGGGAAGGATGCGCATTGGTAAATAGGTATGGGCCCTAAAGAGATATTTACCAACTTGGGTTTCAAGACAGCTGTATATGCACTACACGAAAGTACATTATAGTTACTCATGTGCCGCCGATTACCCAGATTTAAACCAAAATAGATATCTACTGACTTTGGCGAACAAGAAAGCTGCATAATAAAACGCGTAAAAAGGGTTTACAGAAATGAAATTTAGGGTATGAAAAAGGATGCAAGGAATAAAATCCCTGTTTAAGATGTGAAAACAGGCACGTGTTACCTGTTTAGGGTATCGTTTTAACCAAGCGTTAAGCCCTTGTTTAGGGTGCTTTTCGAAAGTTGATTATCGTAGATGGTGTACAGGCCACAATGGGAGTGACCCCCTGGGCTTTCTAACCTGTTCAAAATATGCCAATTCATTAATTTTCTGCCATTTTCCATTTCAATTAAGGGATCTAAAATGAGCGTTTATTGCGTTTCGACAGTATTTTTTGTGGGACATGAGAGCACCTCAGACCTATCGAATTGCATTCTGAATACGAAGCATGTCTTTCTGCTATCAAATAATTTTCATTTTTTGAAAATCGCAATATAATACAAATTTTATGACAAATTATAAAAATTTGATATTTTTCAAATTTTTGATATATAACAGTCCTCGAAGTAAATTATATAAATCTAATGATATATTCTTAAAGTGTATGTAGCAGGAGAAAAAAGCCGACGGTCAATTGAAAATTTTGACCTTTCATATTGAAGATATGGATTTTTTCCAAAAGACCTAATTTTTTTGGGTGTTTTGGAAAAAAAAATCCGTATCTTCAATACGAAAGGTCAAAATTTTCAATTGATCGTCGGCTTTTCATCCCACCCACATACACTTTAAGTATAAATCATCAGATTTATAAAGTTTACTTCAAGTACTGTTAAATATCAAAAATATCAATTTTAATGATTTGCCATAAAATGTGTATTAAATTGCGAATTTCAAAAATCAAAATTATTTGATATCAGAATGACTTTCTTCGTATTCAGAATGCAATTCGATATGTCTGATGTGCTCTAATGTCCCAAAATAAATACTGTCCAAACGTTCATACCCCAGCCCTTAAGACAACACCCATTTCTCATCTATCATGTATGCCTTACACTTTGCAGATTTTAGAAATGGGACATTCCCTCAAACCAATGTGATATACAGTGATGATCATGGTAACACGTGGCATCCAGGAGGCCGCTTTGGCTATAAGGAAGATACAACCGGCATTGCTATATTTAGCACTGAATCAACAGTAAGCTATTGCAGGTTGTTGTATCACCAGAGGATGAATTAGCTTAACCAATTTTGAAAATCACCCCCCCCCCCCTGTGGAAATTTCAGATTGAATCTTTCTCGGAGGGTGTATGAAATTCAAATGGCTTTGCTTAGTGTGTTCCATTTGAAATTCATTACAAATATCTTCCACATGTGTGGATTTTAAATGGAATACGGTCACCCAATTCATCCTCATTTGTAGTACCAATTCAGAGGATGATTTAAGCACTTCCCAGCAAGTCTTGCGGTTAGCACAGCTGTGTGAGTGAACATGACACCACTGCCCGCCCACTGCATACACACGTGCATGGTTAAATTTGAATTTGGACAGATATATTTACAATAAAAACACCTTCTAAAAGTTGGTCGATTTCACATTTTATGTTATCTACAGAAGGTGTGAATTATCCTTCATGCATACATCACTTTAGATCTGAAATCGACCAAGTAATGACGACACACGGGCAATTCTAAAACAACATCTTTTGCACAGAGTTCAATGGGATTTGAAAAGTAAAGTGGCAGTTGAAACTCTAGTGATAACACTTTTACAGTGCATGATGGGGCTTCCTTAAATCATCCTCTGTTGTATCACTATGAGATATCGAGACTGAGAATCACACTGAAACTGCACAGTAACGCTGAAAAATTATACTATAGATAATACCATGCTGCCAACGGTTTTTCCTAAAACAAAAAGGATAAAAGAGAGCAATAATGTCATGTGTCCCTACTTTTGCAATATATGACTATATATAGAAAAATTACTTAATTCGTGTACATCGTGGAACATATTCTTTGCGTGGCTGTGCGTAGTAAGCTGTTGTACGCAGATAACCTCGCAATATGGACGCGTAGAGTAGCGCTGTACGCTCGTGTATTATCATGATTAGTCGCGGAGTAATAAGGGTAGTTGAATGTTCCACGACGTACACGAATTCAATAATTTTTCTATAGTAATGTATAGGAAATTCATGAATGTCCATATACTCCTGTTTGTCCCTATTTGGGAGGTTTTAGGGTTGGCAGGTATGCAATACCACGGGAAAAGCACTGAAAGGAGTTATTTTTGTTATGTTGAAATCACAGTGAAAAAGCTACCACAAAACTTTTGCAAATGAGTTGTCAGTCATTAATCCTTGGACAATAGCCACACTGATAATTCCCAGCTAGACTAGAATTAAAGACCGAATTAAAAAGACTAGTTTGCGTCTGACGTCATGACAAAGGTGCGCCATGATTGGTTGCTGACCTGCGCAGTATGGCATTTTTGGTCTGCTTGAGAGGACGTCATACGCAAACTAGTCTTTTTAATTCGGTCTTCAATTATAGAATAATGCTGAAAATGATTTTGTGATTTTCAGTTTCAAAGTTCAAATTTCCAGGGGGCTACTCGGTATCACGAAACGAATTAAGGTACATCCTTAAGAACAGAGACAAATCGAGGGTTCAGAACCATAAAGCCGTAACTCACTATGACCAGCTCTCACAAAATAGGCATAAAGTTTATAAATTTGTCCAAAAATAAAGATGTGCTTGGTGCGCCCAACAAGACGCAAACCATTTTTGTTTGTTATAAAGATGTATATTCATACGTAGCGGTATATGTAACTAGAAAGCAAACTTATTTTGCTACACTCACCGGAGCGCTTTCTCCGGCACATCCGTTGAAGATGCCGGTTGGCCCGGTGAAAGAACTAAGATGATTGTGCCAAATTGGAATAGCGTATAGAAGTATGAGTTCCAATTTCTACGCTATTCATTTCCATGAACTTCCATTTAGCCTTAGGTAGGGGTACCTCGGGAGGGGTACATGTATGTCATACCTCGATCATACAATGAACGTGATTTTTTCTCTTCAAACAGGCAGTAGAGCTTGACAATGAACTCTGTTTAAATGCAAGGACACTACATCCGGATTAGCCTCGCGTTTTGGCATTCAGTAATGATGAGGGCGCAAGTTTCGGTACACCTACGTTAGCGTGGTCACTACAAGAACCAGGATATCACATACGTGACCCGGATTATGTGAGTAATTATACCAACACACTGCAGGAACCATTCTTATTGGAAGATAACATAACAAGGCCAAGCACTGCTGGTGGATGTCAGGTGTGTATTACAATACAGCGAGTATTATCTCGGTCAAAAAAAATTCAGTTACTACCACACGGAATAAAGCAATTACAATCGTAGTAACTGGATTGCTGTCCAAGATTCGGCTTTCTGCGTATTTTAATAGTTAGTTGCTGTTTGTATCTGTGTATTGGGAGGGAAATTTTACTGCATCCGGGCCCTACTCTGCCATGTTTGGCTGAGTAACGGTACATGAACACCATTCATGCCACTATATAAAATAGTCATTGTGTAAAGTTGAGGTAGGCTACTCATTGCACCCATCTGTGCAAATTGTGTATTAGCTTGTTAGTGAACGTTGACCGACTGAGAGCGTCCGTCTTTACCCATTCGCTTTTGTTCAGTATTCATATACGATGACGATTTTGTACGCTGACCATTGGTCTGATTCACTTTTCCGCAAAAAGTGTTCGAGTATAAATTCAGCTTTAGAAACGATTGTGTGTTCTCAACAGACACACATTTGTATTGGTTTCCCAGTTATAAGACAGATCTATTTAAAGATACATTACATCATGGCCAATCTTAATAAGCCAGAAATTCGACAATCTCATCCATAGGCAACTGTGTTAAGCAGTACCGTATATATCTCCCGACTTTAGCCTGAGTACACTAAACTGGGTCACATGTGCAGCACCTCGAGTTGGACAAGTTAAATTCCCAGAGCATTGAATCGTTGTGTCTTATATAGGAGTCCCATCGTCATGTGTGGCTCCGATTTCTTCAAGACTTCTTCTTCGAAACTGTGACTCCGACAGTTGTTTGTTATTGTAACACTGACTTCTTCGATACTGATAAAGTCACAGACAACAGTGTAATCGTTGAGGCCTTAATGCTTGTTATTGATTCCCATCGTCATTGGTGTGGCACTGCCTTCGTTAAGACTGATGAAGTCACAAATGACATATATTTTTTCAATTCCGATAGCATAACTTGTTAGGTATTCCTGTTGTGAAACCTGTTCCCCACCAGGTAACTCTGCATGTGTTGCCTCAGAACTCCGTTTTTCGTTGATGCAATATCCGGGGGCACTCACATAAATAAATGCGTGACCAAAAAAAAGTTAAAAAGGGGTGTTTTTTAGGCAAGGCAAGTTACGTGCGTGACGCATTTAGGGTCTAAAAAACACTGATTTTCAAGAATAAGGGTAGTTTTCTGAAACTGAACAACTTGTTTAGGGTATCTTTTCAAATTTTTGGTAAATTACGAATCCAAAAAGGGTATATTTATTGCATTTTTACTAGCCAAAAACTCATTAGGGGGTACATTCTATATTAAATTACCTTATTAAGGGGCTGAATTTGCTGTTAGGGTAAAACTCGTTTAGGGGGTGTTTGAAAAAATTTTTGATCGTATTGTTTTGTCCATCCCAGAGTTGTTTGTTTTCCTGTCTCTTTTCTTGTTTTTCCTCTGTGATCTCATTTGACTGTCCGCTATGGGCTTGTACATTGCTTCATATTGTGTTTCTAATATAGTTCTAGCAACATATATATCATGTATATGAAGTTGTGAAATATAGCGCTTGAATTTAATTTAATTGAAAAAGCCTGTGGTCATTAATCTTATCATCCATGTTTATATTCACACAGGGTAGCACGATAGGATTTACAGCCCCACAGCCACTCTCACCATCCAACACATGGGTTGTCTTCTCCAACCCAGCATCGTCATTCAGACAAAACATGGCGGTGAAAATCAGCAAAGATGGCTGCCGAACGTGGAGCAAACCATGGGTTATCCACGCAAATGCTAGTGCCTACTCAGACTTGGCTTATTTTGAGACATGGGACTCGGATGCTGGAGTCTACTCACCAAATTTTGCAATTTTGTTCGAAGGAGGTGAGGATGATTTTGCGTACGAATCAATACAATTTAAAATGTTCAGTTTGGAGAGGATGTTGCAAGGGATAGCGGAACCGTCACCATTTTCGTCAGGATGAAATTTCTTACGAGGACCAAAACCGAAAGTATTGCAGCAGTATTAAACATCGCATACATGACATACAGTACACAAAAGAATTAAGGTAGCAGTTATGTTCACCCCTGTATATCCTAAACAAAGACAGCAATGTTATAATTGGAAGCAGCAGCCAATAACTGACTTATATTTAGCTCGACTTTAAGAGCTCGTTTTATAGTTAAAAGAAATAAAGACATGATGATAAAAATCGAAGGAAGATGCAAATTCAAAAGTTGCCGTTTGCATGCTCTATTGATTTGTATACAACGCATTCTCGAACAAGAGAACTAGCATAGTGCTTTTTTGCATTTTTGATTTTGTTCTTTTTTGTACTAATGCAGGGCACTTAACAAAGTCACTTTGGATGGGCTTACTTGATTCCATGGAAAAACACTTCGTTACCTTAATTCAGACAATAGTCGAGGTCCCTTTAACCTTTTCCCAACGTTCCAATGTATTATGGAATCTATTGTTGAGTTCTTGGGAAGAGAATGACTAGAAAATAAGTCTCACACACAAGCTGTGTGTTACTATATAGAGTTATTATTGTTCAGTGTATCTACATACAGAGTGACATAGATGTTTTCTGGTCAAAAGCCAAGCTCTGAATGAATTTCAACTCTGGTCCACTGCTCTTTATGTACAATTTTGGGCTCTGCTGGGGGCCCGCTAAAGCGTGGATGGAGTCTGTGTTGAGTATGGGACTATGGGCGCACATCCTGGTATGAGTCATCCCGCAATAATAGGAGGACTCATCGTCCCGCAAAATAATGGGAGCCCGCTAAATAACGGGATGACTCATACCGCAAAATAACGGGATGACACATCCCGCAAAATAACGGGATCCCGAAAAATTACGGGATGTAGCCCGCTAAATAACAGGAAGGAGCCCTCAAAATAACGGCATCCCGCCAAATAGTTGGGATTGTGCAAGAAACATAGAAATTGATAAATAATATTATTGATAAAGGAGCAATGTTCCAGAGATTGAGAGTACCTTCAATTTAAGTGGTTTACGAGCATAAAATGTGTAGAATAAATATAGTTGCTCATATACATGTACCTCTAGTCTAGATAATTTGTTACCATAATGATGGTTAAGTTTGTGGCTAAATATATTCAGGTAGATGTCGTTGTTAAGCAGTGCCAGTGTTTGAGTTGTTGGTGGTGGTGGGAGGGGAGGGGTAATAGACAGTAGATAACCGACAATCAATGATCAATTAATTGTCAATATTCAATTAGATTCTAAAACCTATCGTCAATTTCAAACTTTGTATCATCATGGCCGTGGACACATGATACTCTATTTTTAAAGCCACCCGAGTTTCCATTTTGACAAACGAATCAAAACAAAAATATCTTTAACATTGTCGTCAATACAAGAAAAATCACAAAAATACCTTTTTCTCAAGAAAAAATTTAGCACCCGAAAATAAATTTTCTTAAAAATCGTTTTTCAAATTCATTATGCTTAATAACTGTCGTTGTTAAGCAGTGTTTGAGTTGTTGGTGGTGGTGGGAGGAGGGGGAGGGGTAATAGACAGTCGATCACCGACAATCAATGATCAATTAGTTGTCAATATTTAATTAGATTCTAAAACCTAACACGCAAATGATGATCACAGACTCTCATGTTCAATCGCAGTCGCTAAGGATGATTATGTGTGTGTGTGTGTGGGGGGTAATATGTGTGTAGTTGAGAAAATTCAAAATTTTCGTAAAATACGGTTCAAATATTTTGTTCTGAATTGGAAAATCTCTCTTGGTATATAATGGCAATAAGAGGGATTTTTATCGTCAATTTCAAACTTTCCGGGAAACTTTCTTATCTTAATCATCATGGCCGTGGACACATGATACTCTATTTTGAAAGCCACCCGAGTTTCCATTTTGACAAACGAATCAAAACAAAAATAACATTAACATTGTCGTCAATACAAGAAAAATCACAAAAATGCCCTTTTCTCAAGAAAGGTATGTAGCATCCATGATGAGCATCAATCTGTAAGACTGTTGAGCGCTTGGCCTACTTGGCAGGGCCCCGGGGCAGGGCAGAGTGAAGGTTTTATATATTACCCAGTGTAATCATATCCAGGGTATCGACATTATAAAGGTCCCGAGCACTCAACAGGTTGCCATGGTAAATAATCCGGCGAGCCTGGGGGTCCAGCTAAGTTCAATTTACTACAAATTACAATCACTGATGCCTCAAAAAAAATTTCACCGGAACTTACTAGGAGGTGTGCACCCTTACGTTAAGCTCGTAGGTAATACAACGCATGCGTAATTGCGGATTGGTAAAATGACAGAATTAATGCATATGAGAGGTAAGTACCGGTAATGTTAAAGCTAAATTGTAACATTTCCATTAAATAGAAATAGTATTGTATTCCCAGATTGTATTTTTAGCCAAAAAAAAGTTTCCGGAGATCTTGTGAAGTAGGCCCTATCCCAAAGTCTCCCGCTAGCAGGATACTTCCGAGTTACTATCCCCATTACTGGGAGGTCTCCCGGAGACATCCGGTTGGTCCCAGAAGGGGTGGCCGTGGGTCATGAATATACTGGGGCCGGGTCATAGAACTTATCTGGACCCCCAGACTCCCAATCATTTATCAACCTGCGGAGTGAAATGATACCCTGGATATTGCACTCGGTAATATGAAACCTGGTACCTGGCCCTGTCACGTAGGCCAAGCGCTCACCCGGGGCGCTCACAGATGCTCGAGTTATCATGGATGCATGGATGCTACCGGTAAATAACTAAATAGGGCCTACATGTAAATATTGTATTCTGCAAATAGGCCATATGGTGCAAGGACACGCATAAATGCATGGAAAACCAAAGCATCTATAATAATGCGATAGATGAAGAGGTAAACATATTATAGTTAATGATTTGTATAATTATTAGGGA
The DNA here is from genome assembly GCF_039555335.1 of Amphiura filiformis. NCBI lineage: Eukaryota > Metazoa > Echinodermata > Ophiuroidea > Amphilepidida > Amphiuridae > Amphiura > Amphiura filiformis. The sequence continues at coordinate 45,491,999 of NC_092645.1, read as the reverse complement.
TAACATTAACAAACAGTAATTTTCTCGTATTTTGTTTTGTATTTTTTTTTCTTCAAATTAACCTAACTGTGAATGATCCTAGCACTTCAGAATAGGTCCAGTGGTTCTCCAAAGAGTCGTCGAGTAATTTTGATAAAAAAAAGTGCATTTTGTCACAAATTTTAACATTTTAAGTTCACAAACAGGAAATATTGTGCCTATGTCCTGTGCAGAGCATATAGGGTTTGTATTGCAAAATTCCTACCTCAGCTCTGACAGATTAACTGACAAAAAGGATGTGTGGGTGTGGCTACTCCACCACGACAAAGCCATGGAGCAGATCAAGGAATTGGTAACGAATGCTCAAAATCCAATGAGAGGTCAAAATCCAATGCGATGCTTCGACCAGAGAAAGATCTAGGTAGGGGCCTACAACGCTTCTTCAGGAAGACAGGGTTGGTGCATTTGCCCGTTGCTGCGTGCAAAACCACATACCTCTGCAAAATATGATATTTTGCATATGCAAAATTACATACTTTCCAAAAGTATGTAGTTTTGCATATGCAAAATTACATACTTTCCAAAAGTATGTCGGCATATGCAAAAATACATACTTCGGCAAAATATGTAGTTTTGCATATGCAAAATATCATACTTTTGCTGGGAAACCCCGCGCAGTTCGTGTTTGTGAATAAGGGCGCATGTCACAATGATTTGTAACTTATATTTTAAAAGGCAAAATATAGCGGACTGTGTATGTAACAAATGAATTAGCAATATCTGTATCTGTCTCCGCAATCCTAAAGTATTAGGCTACATATAATATAAATCATTCTTTGAAAGTAGAGAATATTAGAACAGTGACCGTATGGATCCATTCTGCCCCTAAAGCGGCCGATACCGAACAACACATAGGGCCTACACGGCCTTGACCTGCGGTTGTCTAAATTCTGAGGATTTGCATGCTGGTCAGGTAGAAGATAAATAACAGAGTGACCTTCAGCTTCTCCGTGTTTGGTCAGACCTACCGTATAGGCGTAGGCTGCATGGGGTGTATCCTGCATAAATTAGTGTTCTTGGTCAAACCTGAGACTAGTATACCTCATGTTCAAACACATGGTATGCCCGGGATGGTATGCACCCTTACTAAATACAACACACATCGCGCGGTGTTTCTTTATGCAAAATAAAAGTTATGCAAAACATCATACTTTGTTAGTATGTAGATATGAATGCTATACCGGTGCATTTGCCTCTAGAGCACTTTTGTCAGCAGAAAAGAATTATGGACAGATTGAGAAACAGTGTCTGGAAATTGTTTTACCATGCGAGAAATTTGATCGGTATCTACATGGAAGACCGAAGGTCAGAGTTCACACTGATCATAAACCACTGGTCAACATGTTTGCAAAGATGCCTAGGAAGTAAAGATTCTTGCTATAGCCTGACTTATGTAATTTAATAAACATTTATTTATTAAAAATTTATATTTTTGACTTTTAAAAGTCCTCGAAGTAAACTTTGTAAATATATTAGGGCCTATCACACGATCTGGTCCATGTTGGCCAAAGGAGGCATTTTTGAAAATTGAGTTATTGTAATTATTACATTATATACATACAATAGACTACATTTACTGAAATTACCAAAGGCCTAGCATACGTGGTTCTAAACTTATGAAGTTTTTAGATGCCTATTTTCTTATGTATTTTATTGTTTTTTTACTCCATATTTTTACCTTTATCTCAGTTTCAAATTTGCCGCTTTTGGCCCCCATGGACCTTTAAATTGTATGTAGCTTGGTGGAAAGGCCATCCATTATTTGAAAGGTTTCACATTTCGAATTGATGATATACTTTTCCCATAAAAATCTTAGGCCTAGGTGTTTTTATATCATTAGGTTTATAAATTTTAGGACTGTTAAATGTCAAAAATATAACAAATATCTATTTTTTGTATTATATCGCGACTTTTTTTTTTAATCAAAATTATTTGATATCAGGTATTGGACATTCTTCGAATGCAATTTGTTGTGTATAATGTACTCTCGGGTCACACACAAAATACTGTGTAAACGTTGCTATCCGGTCCCTTAAGACTGTGCTGAAAGTTCTTAAGAAGCTTTGTGTGCCCTTTCTCTCCAAGTGTCCAGATATGTATCTGTGGCCGAGTAAAAATTTAAAAAAAGTTTCTCATCTGGGTTTTCAACAAAAAAAGAGGAGGGCCTTTTTAAACTATTTGCTATCCAATTACTTGATTAGGTAAAAAGTATATCTTTGAGTTACATCATTTTAATACTAAATTAGGGCCGCATAGCACACCATATTAACCAGTGGGCCCGGGGCCAGTGGAGTCAAAATAACCAGTGGGATTTCTTTCACTTCACCTTGTTATTTTAGCGTAAAATGGACAGAAACCCCTCCTGGCCAAAACAATGACGTAACCAGACCGACCCAAAATAATAGGCCCGACCCGAGTGTTTCATTCACCGTACAGTAAAACCTGGCGAATTCCACTACCATGACAAAACATGAAGTCATTTTATAGCAGTATAGTTAAAGTAGTAATAGTAAAAAATGGGTTACCGTGCGTGCTGCTTTTTTATGATATTTTAATTCGGATGCCAGTTTCTCGATCGACTTATGTTAAAATTCATTCGCCCGGTAATTTTTTATGGGACACCCTGTGCGTAGGTAATCAATACCTTTTATCAAAATTAACACTGAGGCAAGTTTTTGCCACTGAGGCAAGATGGGTCCACGGGACCACTTTGTAGCATTGGGACGAGTTTTTACCTGAGGCGGGTCGTCCTGAAGCTTTGTGTATCATGTAACTTTATTCTGTATGTATTGTATAAACCAGTACATTGATATTTTCCATTGGATCTTGATATTTTCCACATTAAATCTGCAGTATCACAACTGGTATGTTAAAACAAGAGGAACCCCACCAAGACTATATAAATTAAAAAGGCAAAATTAGAAACAGCCCCATATCATCAGCATGAAAACCAAGCTGCTACTCATTATTCTAAGCTGTGGATTGTTGGTATTATTGGTATTATTGGTATCGTTGATATATGGTGTCAGCGATGATGTAGGGGCTACAGGTTATAAACGGGCAACCCCTGTAGAAACAGAAGCAGAAGGTAAGCAATAATGAGTTACATAATTCCTGGAGATTGACTGGTTATACTGCTCCTCCTTTCCATAAAGACCCCTGATTATATTGCTCCGCCTTTCAATAAGAACCTCCTTTGATTATATTGCTCCACCTTTTCATAGTTCGATCCTGATCATATTGCTCCAACTTTCCATAAAAGCCCCCTAATTATATTGCTCCACCTTTCCATAAAGATTATATTGCACCTTTTCACAACAGTGGCGTAGCAACGGGGGGGGGGGGCACATGCCCTAAGTGGCGCCTTGAGAGTGGGCGGAATTGACCAATTCAGCATCGATTCTGCGCCCCCTCCAAGCGATGAAGGCCAAAATTGTCGCGCGTTAACGTTTTAACCTAAATTACTTAGTAGTATTTGTGCATTTTTCCCGCATAGTTGTTGCAAGAATGGGGGCGTCATTATGTATCCTTGGCCCCGGGGGCCACAACCCCTACCTACGCCAATGTTTCACAAAGATCCCCCTGGTTATACTGCTCCACCTTTCCATAAAGACCCCCTAATTATATTTCTACACCTTTCCATAGTTAGTTGGATATTTGAAACAAAAATGCAACAATGTCCCATAAAATATACCTTCAGTGGTTCTGGTGATACACCACTTTTTACCATTTTTTTTTAAATGTTATTGGGATAATGAGAAAAATAAAATCTGTCATTTGATATCAAAATCTCAGATTTAAGGATGTAAAGTGGGGGATGAGGTTGTCGATCGGGTCAGACTGTATTCTATTTTTTAATTATGTGTTAAACTCTTTGAAAATACAATAGAGGTAAAAACATTTCTTGTGCTTTTAATACAAATGGAACATTCTGAAATGGTAGTCAAGTCCCCCGGGGGCCACCCAAGTATGATAGTGTACGCATGCGTAACCAAATTTTCTTAAAATACCCCCCTAATTGAGTTCTACCCTACCAGCAAATTTAGGCCCTTAATAAGGTAATTTACCCCCTAATGAGTTTTTGGGCTAGCAAAAATGAAAAAAAAATACCCTTTTGTTGTTCAGTTTTTTTAGACCCTAAACGCGTCACTAGCGTAACTTGCCTTGCCTAAAAAATACCACCCCTTCCCGTTTCTGACCATTTGTGTGAGTGCCCCCGGTCAAGTCATATTTCATTTATTACACTTTATATTCTTCTTATTGCAGTATTATTTTATCAAGATATGAATGTCTCGAATACAATCTACAATACAACAAGGTAAGGAACTGAAAGTTAAAATAACCACAATCATAGACTCTGTTAACTCTCTTCACATGGGTGTCAACTGCACACGACAAGTTTCAAATTTTGTTTTAAGAATTTCAGAAATGTAATCTGTCATGACCATATTTGGAATCAGTATGAAAAATGCATAAAAATGAGAACAAACAAGCCTTGTATTAATTAGATGTTTCTTACGACAGGTGGTATTTTGAACAGTTTAATATATCTTAGTTGAATACCTCAAAACGTGGACTTTTGATGTTGAAGCCAATATGGCTAGCACACGGACCATTTAAACGAAAAGCATAGAAGCAACTCAAGTCAAGTCAAATACAGGTACCTATTCATCATGTGATCAGCCTGTTTGGCTTCCTCAACCATCAACACCATGATCAAGCTAAAACTAAACTAAAAAAAGTATCCCACGCCCGTCTGGTAGGACGAAAAAGAAGGGTTTAAATTGCGTAGCAAAAGCGGGGTTTATAAAATTTTGCAGACCTATATAAAAAGCTAGAAAAGAGTGGGGACATTTTTACATTAATTTATAGGCCTAATAGGAAAAAGAAGAAGTAACCTCAGAAACTTTGAAATAAAACACTTTGAGGTTTGGCTACTTCAAAGATTGAAAAGGGGTACACTTATCATGCATGGATATCAAATAAAGAACTTTAGCTAGGGAATGGGCTTAACCGGTGGTCATATGGGCTATGGATTGTGTTAAGTATCATTAACTTATCGGCAAAATGGATGTGGGATTGGACTTCTCTTGCTATATATATATATACTTGCAATTAACTATTTTTTTCTTTGTCTTTTATGCCTTTTTGTTTTATTACGTTTCTTACTTTGTTGTGTCATGCTTTCTTTTTATTTATAACATGCCATTTTCTCTATTGGGGATAAAAGGTAGCCTGATAAGGGTTGTTTGGTATGTCCTTAGTTCTTCTGAAGTGAGTTTACTGTGCTCATTTGCCCTCTAACTGGATGCCTCCTTGACGCATACAGGTTTCAGCCCTGGTCTTCATTGCATCAATTGCATTGCGTACCCTCCTTGTGCGCCGTAAACTTGCGAATGCTAGCTGGTGATCCTTGCTCATAGCGAATGCGTTCCAAAGCCTGATGCTATTATCTATCCATGTCATTAACCGTGTTTTTCGTTCTAATCTTTGATGTAGCCAAACCTCATCCGTGGACAGAGTGAAAAACGGGTACAATTCTTAAAGAGGGCATATCTTCAAAAATTGTGAGCCGATTGAAATAATTGTTTTGGTTTATTAAAGTGAACGATTTAAAGTTTCTTTAGATATCAAAATATATTTGATCAATCTTTCAAAAATAGGAGAAAAAAGGTTGAAATATTAACCAAAGGCAAACATATAATGTGCGGTGACATGGTAAAGGTTCAAAAAAGAAATATAGCGGTACTGGACAATGGTGAAAACCGTCTATATCATTACATCTGTATCGAGCCTCGACTAATTGTGGTTCACCCAAAAACCATTTATGAATAGCAGTTGTCCATATTCCACTTGCCATTTCACTTACTGGTGGAATCATCAAGTTTCTGTGATTAATCATTCTTGAGGTCCACCATGTTGTCAAATGACGTCATTTTAGATATTCTTTATATATAGCATTACGCTGAATTTTATGAAGGCCCGTATGTAGCCTCCTGGGTGGTTGCAGCAAGTTTCTGCTTCAAATGCGCTGATAGCCCTGCGTTACAACACAAAGTACACATTTGCTGTCCACACAGTTTTATATAGAATTTTCCAGGGCTCGCCTACACTATCAACATTCTTTTTTCTTTCTTTTTTCAGAATACCTGCTCTAGTCTAATACCTACACTATCAACATTCTTTTTTCTTTCTTTTTTCAGAATACCTGCTCTAGTCTACCACCATGACATGTTCTTTGCCTTTGCTGAAGGCCGTAAAGAAACCTATTACGATATTGGGGAAATGGATATTATTTTAAGACGTGGAAAAAGAAAAGACTGGAAAGTTGAGTGGGGGCCAGTGCAAATTATAGCAAGTCAGAGCGGTTACAGGTAAAGAAAATAAAGGATTGAAATTGATATATTGACAGCTTGGTGCTTTAAAAATCCGAAATTTTGTATAAAATGCATAAATCGTCGTAATGTTCATAACGTCCATAACACACAAGTATGTACATGGCGTACCGGACAGTCATACACACATCAAAAGATCGGACCATAGCAAGACCAAGGAAGATCGACGGTTACGCACGAAGTGCGTGGAATGGCAACTCTCATGTACAATTTGAGGACAGTGACGTCATAGTAGTTATTGTCGCCGTTGGTGGCAGCGTCATTTTTCTGCTATTACTTATTCATGAGATTGGCCATGAATTCGTGTGACGTATCCAGCCAATCTAATTAATATTCATTTGAACCAATGTAAACAAGGAATTTCCCCCGAAAGGTTGTCATGTCATGCATGTTTGCTGAATTGTGAGGAGTAAATACGGTTATTTCATCCGAAATCTTCGCCCAAAAATGATCTTGACTAAGTTTTTGTAATATGTATTATCCTGAATTAACTACTGCATAAACTGAGGTACATCTGCGGATGAGATAAGGCCAAAAAAGGTGATAAAATTAATTGCAAAAAGAGATTATCAATTATCATGTTCGACACGTCCGATATACATGATATGTGACAACGTCAACGGTGCAGCAATGCATTGATCTAAATGTAATCCATCATTAACTGGCATGACTGGGTCCGGAGGAATCAATGCTCATCACATTGACTGCAGATGCTAACAGTATACAGCAGACTTGGCTTGGAGTTGGTGTCGCTCATGCAAATCTACATCCGTCACCAACATGAAAGGTACTAAATTTAACCAGTAGATTTTAGTAATATTTAAGTGGCATTGGCCATTGCCAAGTAAGCTTAAATCTGTTATTACGCAGGGACTGTCATTTTCTTCAGAAGAGCTATAAGAGGGTGGGTCATGAATATACTTGGTGAGGCCATAGACCAAAAATATGGGGCTGGAGGGGTTATAATTTTTTTACACCAAAATTAGGGGGTTATAAAATTATTAAGGGCTGGTGACCCAAAATTTTCGAGCGCTGTGCACGCATTCTTGATAACTTACGATCAAAATGTACGCACAATCATTAGTTATACGATTCTAAATTTTTGAGCACTTCGCGCACCTTCTTTACACTTATGATCAAAATTTTAACATGCTCTGCACACTTACTTTAATAATAAACTGCATCGGTTATTTGGAGGACATTGCCATTGTGAAAAATCCAAACATTTTGCCTTTTTTTAACCGAGGTATTTTTGACCATTTTGGACGCCTTAATTTAAAGACACTCATCTGGCTATTAAAATGCCTTGATATGCTTTCTTCTACTACGTTTATATGTGCGTGTGTATAGCCACTAGCATTCATATAGTGTGCAATCTTGGCCCGGAATCTTGGCCAAGAAGTACTTTTAAAAATGTCAAATTTGAATACAATATGGGCCCTTCAACAACTCTTCCTATACCTTTGTACATGAGCCAACCGTTGTTAAACCGTGATGAACCCACACTTTTACTGTAGCGTATACGCGAACGCGAGCGAGACTACGCGTTACGCGAGAGCGCGTAAAATTCGTCATGCCTGGAATCTTTGTGCGTATGTCAGCTTACAAGTTGAATTCAGTATTTTTCAGGTAGCGGCTAAACATTGCCGTTTTATTCTGTAGTTTTATTGCTGATATCAAAAGAGAAATCATTGAAGTGTTTGTAAGGCTGAGTGGCAATGATTAACTGACATTCCTCGTAAAATAATCGTGAATTATACGATATTTAGCTTCTTTTCGTTGTTGAAAGGGATTCAATCATGTTTCACCGTTGTTCATCACCGTTTAACAACTCACGTCCGGCGCGTCTGCGTGGTTACACGTCTGCGTGGTAACCACGCAGACGACGCGGCCGCATCGTTGTTAAACGGCGATGAACAACGGTGAAACATGATTGAATCCCTAATTCAACATGTTCAATCCGCACCTTCCAAGATTCTGTCGCGCTTGTTACATTTTGCCTTTACAAAAATTTAACAGGCTAAAACAGGACGACCAATAACAGATTTTGTGAATCACAATCTGTGCAAATATGGTAGCGCGAAATACAAATATGGTGGCCAGCACGCGCAAGCAGAGAGAATATTTGACGTCACGTGCAGAGGTTACTAATACAGTATTTACGCTGATGGTGTGGAGGTCCACTGTTGAATATTAGTAAACGTGCTCTGCTTTTTTACCAAATAAACAAAAATGAATGGATCACATGTGTCGTGTTTATTCATGAGGTTATGAATTGTTAAATAATGGCCTTCAGGTATTGAGCAGTGGGTCAAGCAGCTCATTTTTGTACCTGAGCATTACATATCTCGAGCAGAACTCAATTTCCCTTTCCCGGGTATTACTCCCAAAATACCTGGTAGGCTAGTACACATGTTCATTACATTTCAAAGATAAATTAATTTTCAATCTTCGCTAATTTTTACAAATACAGGAAAATGTCTCAATGTTCAACTTGTCTGCAATCCTCAATGTGGCATGGCACAATGGACAAGCAGCACACTCTCTTAGCATTTGAGAATGGATGTATACAAAGATTCTGGCTATGCTTTGAAACCATGGCTGATGACTCCTTTTCAAAACCCACTCACAGAAGCAGAGCAAGAATGAAAGGTATCGTAAACTTAATTTTTTCTATTTTTCCCAGGTCTTGGTCTTTGGAGTGCATGATCACAAGGCTTATGTAGTGAAATTATTAGTTTTCCGTCACTCGCCCTCGTCACCTTTTCAATTTGACCAAAACTTTCATTATTTTCAAAAAAAGTCAATTATCTGAAAATTGAGATGGAAATAATCAAAATTGATACTCTCAAAAAAAAAAAAAAAAGACAAAATGTTTGACATCCCCTGCTGATCATAATCAGCATTTTTTTAGAAAATGGAAATTTAAGGATTACCTCATCATGTTTCTAGTGATTGGAAATTTCTTTTCATTTTAATAAAAACAAATTCAAATCTTTTCTCAATCTGTTGCAAAATGTTTGTAATGATGATCTCAGCGTTAACTGTTTTGAAATGAAAGTTTTGACAATAATGAAATTTTCCAAAATAATGAATAATGAAATCTGACTGGGGAAGCCCATGCAAATTTTGTACCACCACTGAGGAAGTTTTAGAATGTACAAACTACAAAGAATACTGGAGTACCTTGGGAAGAACCTTGGAGGAATGGTCATGGATCGATTACCAATTTACCATGCTCACTTTCAGCACTCAGTGCAGGAATAAACCCAGGCCATGGTGGTGATCGAGAGGTTAGTGCTACAACCACACAGCGTGGTAAAGCCCGTAGCCCATTAAAATCCACGCGGGCCCGATGAAAATTTGCCTTGCGGGCCCGCCTGATTTATGAGGGCCCAAAGATTCAAGAACAAGGGCCCATTTGCCCGGGCCATTTGCTTATTTACCACACTGCAACCACAACTGGTACCAACCCATCCTCCGGATGTCAATTATGCATAAAAAAGTAAAATATTGGTGTACATTATATAGAGTATAAAGTTTTGTAAGCTAGTTGTGATTTTAAGCAGTTTTTTATCATGTTTATAGTCCATATTGTCTACATGATATGTTTGTACATGACCAATGACCTTAATGAGGGTGTGTGTGCCAATTATTAAATATTGAAAACACTTAAAGGGGTACTACTACTAGGTGGTAAATTTGTGTCAATTTTTGCATTTTCTCAAAAACTAATAAAAAAATTTTTATTATAGGGGCAAGGAATCCAATTAATACACTGGAATTTCAGTGACCCAAGACAAGCAGTTTGTTATTTATGATAAGAAGTAAGGTACCGCTAGGATGTACCTCATTTCCTATCATATATACTGAACCGCTTGTCTTGGGTCACTGAAATTTCAGTGTAGTAATTGGATTCCTTGTAAAGGTGTGTTATTATTTTTGAGAAAATGCAAAACTAGTCACAAATTTACTACAGGGGTGTAGTACCCCTTAAAATGCCCCCCTAAATTCTTTGTATGTGTTATGTAAAACATATTAAAATGTTCTCTCTCTCTCTCTTTGTTTTTCAGAGCTCACAGATCCACCCAGATTCTGATTGAATGGTCAGCGCAAGTTCTTCTATTTGTATGTGGTACCCCCGGGTGGTACCAGCCCCTTAAGTGAAAGCACCATCATATGCCCTAGAGGTATTATTGTTGCACTGTGCGGCATCGTTTTCAACATCAGATGGACTTTTACTATGTGCAGGAGACTTTTGATGCATGTATACCAGCAACAAACTAAACTAGAGCGGTTACTGCACCATAGCTGAACCATGGACCTTTGGCAGTATATACAAGTTTATTAATCTATTTAATACACGAGAAGAAAAAAACCACATGATTTTTCCTTTTTTTATATAACAAATTATCACTAAAAATGTTGGAAAAAGAACCAAATATAAATGCATCAACCCGCCCGAAAAATGAATCAATCCTACGCGACGCGAACGCGAGCGAAACACTGCGCGTAGTACGCGGAGTGCACAATATACACAATCAATGCATGTTTCGTACTTTTCTAACAGCTTTTCTGATTGGCTGCTTTGATATAGGAGTGTATGAATTACTTTAATACCCACTCCAGTTGTGGAACATTATGATAAGGATAATGAACTGAGTGCAATGCATTCGTCAAGATAATCGCACGCGCCGTGGAGTTATTGCATTTAGCTTGAGAGCCGATAGGCTCGAAAGCTAAATGCAATAACTCCATGGCAAGTGCAATTATCTTGACGAATGCATTTGCACGATACATTATCCGTCATACACTTTGAGTGTAGGCCTATTAAAACAATAGGCAATATTAATTGCTGCATTCATTATATTAGTTTTAATATTAGGGAAAATATCTTACATTTTAAAAACACCGTCAGGACATTGACCAGCTACGTAGCATTTAACTGGTAAAGAAAATCAATCCCTGTAATCAATGGTATCGATTGCGCCATACGTCATACTAATAGGTAACTTATTCACGCATGGTTTAATTGACTTGACTTTATGTTGTGATCATTTAATATCGTGGTTTCGAACACAGAGAGCACTGAACCAGTTGGAAACGATCGATTTAAATGTCAGACTAGTACTACGGTGAATATCAACTGGACTTTAAAGCTCTATAATTTGAACTACTTATATTAAAACACACGACATTGGGATTTAACAATTTGTTCAGTATTATCATAGGCCTTCAAACACATGTGTTTGAAGGCCTATGGTATTATAAAGCATGATCATGATATTATGCGCTAGTGTGTGTTTCCAGGCCCGGCTATGTTATTTTAGATATAGGCCTACATGTATTTCATTTGTAAAATGCTGAATATTTTGCAATGGTGTCATCTTGTATAATTATGATCCACCTGTTTTTGGCCCTTTTTAATTAATAGAAGCTCGATTATTCTCATTTGATGTTTGATTTATTTGAGGTCATTAATCATAATTTATGACAATGATATTTGCTAGGGTGCAACTCTACTAGTCTTATTACAAGACTGCCCTATCCCAACCCTAAACCCTAATCCTAAACTCCGTAAACGAGGACTGGACTCAAGTCTAGCGAGTTGCACCTTATTCGGTAATTGTACACTATTATAGAACACCGTTTGTAACTATACCATTTTAACACCACAGAATGTATATTCGTACTTTTTGTTGGTATATATATCGAACAGACAATTATATAGTTATGTGATCTCTGTGTCTAAAGCGCCACCTAACTCTACTTTATGGTTATGTGAAAGTAGTATTTCTAGTATTTGAGCGTGCACGTATTATCTAGAATCTATTGTTTAGCGTGCAGGTTTTAGATAATGCATTGTTTAGCGTGCAGGTTTATATAATTTGGGCTGTGAAGGGTAGTTTGCGAAAATAATGCACGGGAGAAGAATACATAACGATGAATAGAAACGGGCACTAGAAGTGTATAGATTTATAAGTCATATACAGGGAGAGTATGGATTTCAAAATAATTAACACTATAATTGAAGACCGAATTAAAAAGACTGGTTTGCATCCCACTTCAGGGCAAAGGCGAGGTATGATTGGTTGCGGACCTGCACAGTACAAACTCGGTCTTGTTGACAGGATGTCAAACTAGTCTTTTTAAATCGGTCTTCAAATATAGTCAATTCCACTTCAAGAACATGCTCCCACTGTGGAAGATTTTTAAAATCTTGGTTAAAATGGATATGATTGGTTAAAATGACACATGCACCTGGGGAACACTCAACTTAGAAGTGATGTTCTAATCTAAACTATATCAATATAACTGAATAAATGTTGAAAGTCAATGCATTAGTAAACAGGTTTCTTGTAGTTATTTTATGTAGAAAGTGAACTTATACAAAGCCTATGCAACTGTTATAACGCCTGTAGCTTCAGAACTAATAATCGTGTTCACAATGATTTGACATAAAGAATGATGGTTTGTTTACGTGTATTTTGATACACATACATCCAATCATGTCAATCAGTATTGGCAACAGCCAAGAAGTGTTTTTTTAAAGAAAAATGCCCACAAGTTACAGTCGATTGTTTCAATTTGAAATCACTGTGAAGACAATGACAGGGTTTTACATGCCACAATATGCTTGCATAATAACCATTGATCGCTGTAAAGTGCAACTTTTAAATTGGGTATTTTTCTTTAAAAATTCTAAGTACTATCTTGCTATAGTCAGAATGCACATAAAATCATAAATAAACTATCAAACTTTAAAAATCATTCGATCTTGTTGAAAGGTACATCAAATTGTCCGGGAGGGGGATCATAATTATTGCACAGCCCATACTGCTATGTTATCAAAAAAATCTAGAGTACACTAAATGTAATGCAAAGTTTCAAATCATAAGTACATTTTGGTAATCATTTTATTTATTGCGTAAACTTTCACCATAAACCTTCACTAACTAGCAACATTTTGAGTTTTGGATGTTAATAAACTTAGTCGTACTTGTAGTGATTAGTAGCCTTGGCATGTGGATCTGGGAGTACATACAGTATAGTACAGCTGCTTAGCTAAAGCACTGAAAAATTTTCCACATTAAATATAGAGTACAGAGCGCTAGCACGACACGCCGCTAGTCCGAATCTGAAATACACTCCCTCATTTCAAATATATAGTTTTGGTTTCTCTATTGTTCAGAAACCAAAAATCAAGGGATTAAAATGTGGAGATGAACTGGTATGCAATCATAACACTATTGTGCTGGGAGGACACAAGAGGGTATATATAATCAAAAGTATAATGCCCTATAACCATACGTATATAATAGCCTATTGTGCTAACATTTTCATTATCGATATCTATCAACGCGGGCGACTTTTGCCGTAGGTGGCCCACTTCCATGACACCATAAATTACACCGAGATTCCGTTTGATAAGTTATGGATATATATACGAGACCTAGGCCTACATGTAGAAATCATGTGCATATATTGAGGGGGTGGGGGGGGTGTTTTGTTTATTTGTCTGAAATATAAACGATGCATGATGATGCAGATGATTTGATTATGAATTAGATTATTTCCCGGAAAGCACAACCCATACCTCTTACCTATGTTCCCTCCGCCACCTATATATAACCACCTCCCTCCCCCCTCCCCACACTCGATATCGACTCTTCCCTATTATTCCACTCCACTCTTGAGCCCCCCTCTCCCCCTCCTTCCCTTCCCACTTCCAATGCTCTCTCCCCTCTGTTTCTCTTTCTCCCTTACCCTTACCCTTACCCCCTCCCCCCTCACACACACACCCCTACCCTCTTTCCCTGGCGATCTCTTCTATCTCTCTCTCTCTCTATTCTCCAATAAATAAATTGAATAAAAGTTAGTTTAAACCAGCTTTCTAGCTTTCTATGATATTGATCTTCCGTCATGCGACATGCACATAAATAGAGTTGCGTATAATAGTGTTTATAACAATGAAGTCATAATCTGTCAAGTGGCTATTGTAATGTCTGTGGAAATATTTCGATGGTCTATATATTTTCACAGTGAAATCAGCTTAGGCTAATTCGTAGTCTCAAGTCAATGCTTTCAAACTAAATCAATGCTTTCAAATGTAGACTGCTTTGTTCGACTTCTCTGCTCGTGAATATTGCACTGCGAAATTTAAACATTTCTTTTGTATACTTAGAGTAGGTAACTTCAAATCAAATAATTTTACGATCCACACCACTTATAAGAAACTGAAACCAAAACCGAAACTGACTGACACAAATGTTCGGTTTTAAACAAAAGGTAGAAACAATGAGTTCGATATCTTATGATTCAAGTGGTTAGGCAGGACAATAGGAAACCACGTGACCAAAACCAAAACCAAAACTAAAACTATATATTTGAAATGAGGCACTGTACCCATCCATCATGCTGCTAGTCCGAATCTGAAACACTTTTTCAGTCCGACATGCCGCTACCGCTAGTCCGAGTCTGGAAAACACTCCTTCATTCCGACACTGCGCTAGTCCGACTACACAAATTCCCTATAGATCCGAAACTGAAACCATCGGGCTAGTGTGAAACTGAAAAACACTGCGCTAGTCCGAATCTGAAGATTATGACTAGCGCAGTGTTTTTCGGATTCAGACTTGTGCTGTGGTTCACAGTTGCGGACTAGTGCTATGGTTTTCAGTTTTGGACTAGCATGGTGTCGGACTGTTGCAGCGGTTTTTATTTTCAGACATATCAGTACGACGGCAACTTCATGACCTCTTTTGTTCGATAGAAATTTTTTACGGGTTGGTGAACACGGGTTACGTAACTAAATGTTGAAAATTTGACCGGCAAACATGTTTTAGCGAAATAGCTCCAGAAATGGGAGACACGGGTAGTTTTTTGCTTAAATTGCGTACCATGATCACGGATAAGATACCAAACATTTGTGCAAAGAACAAAAACGAGTAAAAGTTGAATAATATTGAAAATAAAGAAGCTTGAACATGTCCAAAGTGGCCGGGAAAATGAGAAAAATTGCATGTCACGATCACCAAAATGCTTATATCTACACCAGTGAGTAAACGCCGGTCGTATGCTTTTCTCTAATGATAGATATTAACTAACGTTAGCTTGTATAAAATTTTCAGCGAAAATGATTGGTGGAATAATCTAGTCGTAGGTTGGAAAGTTACTCTCAAAACAGCCCCGTGTCGCAATCTTGCATGACCCGTTAGTGACAAGTGTCACTAGCAAAATAGCAGCCGGCCTTGTCATTATATCGAATAATAATCGTCAGAATCGTCCAGTTGACTCCAGTGATATTTATTTATTCAAGCAAAATACTGCATTGACTTACAAAATATTGAAGTCAATATAAAAAGTAGTATCACCTCATTTGACTGAACTGAAAGCAGTTTTAAAAATATTATTGTTGATCGAGTCCCTGAATGAGAAATAAGATTGTAAAAGATACGAGTATGGTATAGCAGGTTGTGATGGTCTAGTGGTTGACGCCGTGGTTTTGAAGTGCGAGAGGTAGAAGGTTCGAATCCTACAGCATTTCGATTTGTTTTTCTCTCTTGTTCTGTTAGGCCTATGGTGTATGTGTGTAGGCCCGTCAGTATTTATATGATCATTTGAAAATATTTCTATGCAACACGTTTGCAATGTTTTTCTTTATGTGTAGGCCTACATATTAAAAATGAGATAGCGTCAGCCATAATTTACGAATTTCAAACCTGATTAATATTTTGGCATAATATTGTTTGTAATTTTTACACCGTTCTTACACCCTACTCAGACATACACAAAATTGGAATCAGCGTTTCGTTGTCTAGAGTAACTTTAATTATAGAACACCACACGGCGGTCAAGATAAAAAAATGCTTTCTTTCATTTTACCTCATTATTTCTGCTTCAAATGATCAGAAACCATTCCTGAAAGTTGTTTACTAATAATCATAAATATTTAAAATTTAAAAAAAACCCGCTCTGATAGGGTTCGAACTTCCAACCTCTCGCCCTCCAGGCAAGGCCTTAGCCACTAGACCATCACAACCTGCTAACTTATTCACGTACCTTTTGCAATGTTATTTCTAATTCAGTGTCTCGTTCAACAAAAATCTTTTATAAACTGTTTGTAAGTTCAGTCAAATGGCTTGAAATTACGTTTTATATCGACTTCGATATTTTGTAAGACAGGACAGTATTTTGTATGAATAAATAAATATCACTGTAGTCAACTGGACGATCCTGACAATTATTAATCGATATATGGACAAGGCCGGCTGTTAATTTTCCTGGTAACACTGGTCACACTGGTCACTAATGGTCACGCACGATTGCAAGGAGAAGCCCTTTTGAAAGCAACTTTCCAACCTACGACTAGATTATTCCACCAATCATTTTCGCTGAAAATTTAATACAAGCTCAAGTTAGTTAATATCTATCATTACAGAAAAGCATATAACCGGCGTTGGTTCATAGTTGCAGATATAACCATTTTGGTGATCGTGACATGCATTTTTTTTTTTTTTTTTTGCTACTTCGCGCACAATAAACATTCATTTTCTCCACAATAATTGGACTTTTACACGTTACTGTTTGCCTTATACTCATGTTTCATATCTTATCTATGGGCTCAATGTGGAAATGAAGGGAGAAACGACTCGTGTATTCCATTTTTTGATGTTTTCTGAAAAACTGTATTTGCCACCTGATTTTCAACATTACGTTACGTAACAGCAGAGGTCACGCCGGTAAAATTACCGGAAGTGAGCTAAGTTGCTGTCGTACTGATATGCACCCTTAAGTACAGGGAATTTGTGTAGTCGGGCTAGTGTCGTGTCGGACTGAGTGGTGCACCCCGAAGTACAAGGTCCAATGTTGATTTTACATGTAAGACGTGGAACTATTTTGATTTGACCCTTGGTGTCCTCCAGAGGTCACAAAAGGTCATACAGTGGTAATTAATAAAAATTGCTGATTTTATTGACAGATATTCCAAATTACTCATCTGATCACAAGGATTAAAAAATTACCTATCGTAACATAGCATATCCTACAAAAACAACATTTTATAGGCAAAATATCACATTTTTGGTTGTAGGGGTAAAAATTTAAACTGACTCTGATTTTAGCAAAAATGGTGTCAAATTGCTCATCTTGACATAAATATCAAAAAATGATATAGAACTTGCCTTCTTAACTGTTTACTTGTTATGTGCAATAGAAGTCAAAGATCAACAATGGCTTAAGGCCATCCAATGGCATTTGACCTCTATTTCAGTATGTGAACACATTTATAGGCAAAACTATTCTTTTTCTGATTTGGGTCATCTACACAAACAATTTGCCACCATGTTTTTCAAAATTGGAGCAAGTTGAAATTTTACCCCTGCACGACCTAATATAAAAAAAAGTGACATTTTACCTGTATATGTGTTTTTGTACGATAACTCCATAACGATAGGTCATAGATATCACAAACTTTATCTTGTTTCAATCCTTGTGATCAGGAGTAATTTGGTATGTCTCTTTCAGAGCATTGTCAATTTTAACCCCTGTATTACCTTTTTGTGGTCACCAGGGGTCAAATCCAAAATGGTTCCACATCTTAAAATCAACATTGGACCTTGTACTTCATGATTGTGGATTTGCCATGTTTCAATGCAGCTGTACTTGAGGAATTTAGCTAAAGCTACCATCTAAAGTCTGGTGTAGTATGAGGATAGGCATGTCCAATATTTTGTCTTGGTGGCAGTGGCGGCAAGGGGGTCATTTGCCCCCCCCCCAGTTTCCCCCCACCACTTTTGAGTCAAAAACCTCAAATCACACACATTTCAACTTTCTGTAGCAATTTTGTGCAAAATCTGTTGATTTTGCCCCTCCTGAAATTTACTTTGCCCTCACCCCCATGAAAATGAAAAAACATTCCTGGTGCCGCCACTGCTTGGTGGATACTGCAGATGTATATTGGACCTGCCTATCCTCTATTTTACAAGGGTCTCAAATATGTTAGTGAGTAGTGACCAGTCTATTTTATGACACCTCCTGACCTTCACATCATCTTGATGTAGCCTCTATGGGTGATCTGCTTTTCCAATTTTATATACAAACAAAAAAAAATTTAAAGGAAAACAGATGAAGCCAGGCAGGATGGTTGAGGAGGTACCATGACCAGGTTTAAACATCTGCAAGAATATTATAATTATTATAAAATATTCCACCCAGCTTTTTGAATGTAACCATGGACTATTGTTATTATTGCACTTACCTGTGTATTCATACATTACAATATTGTAAAATTTATAACATTTGTAGGTTATTAGTCCATCTTAAGTCAGATAAAATGCCATTTACTTCCTAATTTAGAGATTCATCAATTCCTTACTGATTTTTGTTGAAAGATTGTGCTTTAACCAAAACCAATTTATAGTGTCATTAAAGAATTTTGTAGCAAACATGTAGTACCGGTACTAGTAGATTGCATTTATCAACAAGAAAGAATATGCTCAGTCTCTTGAGTCACAAATTGTGTTGCTTTTCCTGAAACCATGGTGGCTGTACATTTCCCTGTAAAACAGAAAGAAATAATAAGAATATATTAAAAAGTGAATTAAACAGAAAACATTTTGATATTTTTAAAAATAGGTCTCAGCTAAGCTATTGCATGCAATTTGCATGGATGAAATGTAACAACACAAATTTCATGCGATGAATTAACTTCATGAAATTACCATGTGAAGTTTTTTCTCACCCTTCACTTAACTTTGCTGTGAGACTTCTTAAAATATAACCGTTAAAAAGTGAGCTGTTGTAAACTGCTTATCCACAAAAATAGCCTGTTAGGTAAATTTTCAAAGTTTTGGGGGCCTGAGCTTTCGATCCTAGCAGGATCTTTATCAAAGGCAGAGATAAAGATCCTGCTAGGATCAACTCAGGCCCCTAAAACTTTAAAATATAACCGATCAGTTCACTGAAGTCTCTTACCTTTAAAAGATCCCAATTTATTTTAATTAAGTATTGGCATAGCCAGGAGAGACAGAGTGCCCCCTCCCAAACCTTTTCAGGTATAAAATGGGGACAGCGAAGAGTAAAGTGTAAAATGTGACACAAATTGACAAATGGGGATGAAATTTGTCTTGCCCTCCCCACGCACAATGGGACACAAAATAGACAAATGGGGAATATTTGGTTTTGCCCCTCACACTACAAAACTAGCTACACCACTTACAAGAAGAAAGTTTGTTCTAGGATTTATTAAATGAATCTGATACTGAAAAGAAATTATAATTTTACAAGAGATTTTAATCCCAATTTTCTAACATTATTCATATTCTTGATTTCACCATTTGTACACATATAATAATAATAATAATAATAATAATAATAATAATAATAATAATAATAATAATAATAATAATAATAATAATAATGTTCTGAATTCTCGATTGTTGTCTCCATGGGTAAGTTGCTGTTGGCATTCATGGATCTACTTACCATCCACTGTGTCTTCACAGATTCTTCATAGAAATCAAATCAATCCAAAACACATTGATATTCCATCATCTGCAAACAATACAAGCATATGATCAGTTAATAATTACGAAATCATTTAGCGAACTGAAAGTACCGTACCATTTCACCCTGACATGTCAATGACATCAGTTCATCTATAAATTTGAATTTTGATGCAATCGAACAGGAGGGAGGGAGGGGTTTTCTTTCAATGTAAAATTAGCATTGTCAGAAGTTTTCAGTCTCGAGGAAACGATGAGGCCTTTTTTTTTCAATTTATGTGAAATTCTGAGGGATAAACCCCTAGAGTACCACAAAAATCCTTGTTCGCTAATAAACTTATTTATATGTAAGAAGATTTCATAAATCATTCCGAAGTCTAAAATAATTTGAAAAATCTATTTTAAAAAATTGGACAAATCCCAGAAATTGCGGTAGGGGACGAGAACCAATTTTATACGGCCTTAAGGCCAATTCCTCCGTTACGGACGTTACAGATACATGCAACTTTTAGTAAATAGCACACATGTTTGCTGTTAGGGTAACACTTTATTTCTTAGTATGCTACACTCTAATGTTCAATACAATGAAGCAGTTTTGTTTTGACTTTCTTAGTTAATTAGCTACATGAGCGTTACGGACGTTACGTGAAAGTGCCTGCTTTTTTGACAGATGGTACATATCCTTAAATCTCCATTCAGTTCTGTGTTTTATTTTTTTCTGATTACTATATTGAGCAAGCCCTGACTCCATTCTCTGTAAACATGAAAAGCAAGTTTGAAATTAATACTCCTGTATCGTCCTACACTGTTGATTTAGTGTTACGGACGTTAAATTTTATCTCAAATGTAACGTCCGTAATGTTTAACATAATGAAAAAAATAACTGTCAAGGTGCTTCCTCAGATTTTTTTCTTTAATATCTTGAAGTACAGTAGGTCTGACATCAATCTATGGAGGCATGATTAGCAAGTTTGAAACAAATAATAATGTTCCAAAATTTTGTTACGGACGTTACAAAAGGCACTTTTGGCATGGAATTGGCCACATGCTATTTATTCTGCATTTTGACAGCTTGGGACTCTAAACTCGCCATGCATATATCGGTCGGTGTTTATTTTGATGAGCAAATTCAAACTCAAATGATGCGAAGGCCGAAGCTAGTCGTCTCAAGCAAACTAAGTTCACATCAGGCCAATTCCACCGTTACGGACGTTACAGATACATGCAACTGGCAACTTTTAAGTGAATAGCACACATGTTTGCTGTTAGGATAACACTTTAATTCTTAGTATGCTACTAGTACACACTCTAATGTTCAATATAATGAAGCAATTTTGTTTTGGCTTTCTTAGTTAATTAGCTACAGAAATTAGAAACGAGCGTTACGGACGTTACGCGAAAGTGCCTGCCTTTTTGACAGATGGTACATATCCTTAAATCTCCATTCAGTTCTGTGTTTTATTTTTTTACTCCATTCTATGTATAAACATGAAAAGCAAGTTTGAAATTAATACTCCTGTATCGTCCTACACTGTTGATAGAGTGTTACGGACGTTACATTTTATCTCAAATGTAACGTCCGTAACGTTTTACATTATGAAAAAAAAAACTGTCAAGGTGCTTCCTCAGATTTTTTTTTCTTTACTATCTTGAAGTAGGTCTGACATCAATCTATGGAGGCATGATTAGCAAGTTTGAAATAAATGCTCCTGTTTTGAGCAATAATGTTCCAAAATTTGTTACGGACGTTACAAAAGGCACTTTTGGCATGGAATTGGCCATCACAGAATTAGAGAAGGAGAACCAGGACCCCCTATTATACCGCCACATATAATCGCGTCGTCAGCTATGGGGAGAAAAATTGGGGTATTCGCCCAGAACAAACAAGTACGGTACCTAGACCTGTGACTTTGGTTCACGTAGTGAAGCCGACACTGCTTAGCAACGACTTTGACAAGTACGCATACCTGGTTGCAAGCAAGCAGATATGTTCGCGGCAACGGAACATGTTGCATTTGACGCGAGTGATAATATGCAACAATCACGCAAATGAGCGCGTCTTTCTCTCCAGATATGAACGCTTATTTCTCCGCATCCGACAACCTTGGTTACGTGGCTTCACCTACTGCCATTAGGGATGGGCAGTCATAGGTCTAGGTGGTATGTCTATGGGTATTCGGGTCCTTGCAGACCATGCGCGGAGATGAATGAAAACAATTTTGCATCTCATCTAAAGCGTCTTGGTACTCACGTGCCGGTCGCATCAAGTGCGTTTCTCAAATGCACCTATCATCCATATCGCGCTTGCATGACAACGAATGCCTCGAGCGCATTACGAGGGAAACCGAATACCCCCAATTTGTGCTCTGTCTGTATAAAGATGGCGATCGAGTCCCGATTCTCCTTCTCTAAAATTTCTGTGGTTCACATTGAAAGTATTGACCTATATATGGCTATACGCGTTCAAAAAACATAAACGCAAGCACAGTTTGAAATGAAACACAGCGGGAGACACAGAAACTCTAAAACAAGCATAATGTCAACGCACTACATGCAGGAAAGGAACTCAAGCGACTAAGATAATCTAATTGCGCACTACCTATTTCCTCTGCGCGTGATTCCAAATCTGATGCATCATTGCGGTCGCGGAGTAACATCAAAAAAGAAGAAGACGTGTCACGCTGGTAGGCGCAGACCAGCGTCCTTGGCTTGGAAGGACACGCAAAGCTCCGCGTATGTCACTCATTAACAGGGCGCTCGTGTCAATCTGAGCAAGGGAGTGCTATTCATGCGTTCTTCTTTGAAACCCAGTATAGTAGTACATGTAGTAATATAGGCTTTCTTGGCCAGGACGGTTATTCAGCCAGGCCCAGGCTAGTCCGAGGTGCTCTGACGATAACACTCCGATCGCCAGGCAATCTACGTTTGTAAGTAGGCCAGTGGGACAACGAAACCGCTACGTGAACGAGCTAGGCCCAGGCCAGGCCCTGCATGCCTGGTGCTGGGTTGTCATTACCTGAACAAATAAAACAAAAACGTACGGTAAACTGTAGGCCAAAATATATGCTTATTCATTTAATACTCGGCTGTGAAGACACAAAAAAAGACATGATATTCATAAGCTTTACAAGGGATTCTTGTGCATGCACAGAAACCCTATTATTGCCATTATAGGCCTACATTGCATACACCGGTATGCAATGTATGTATTGTACGGTGCCTCCACAGACGCCGATTTACTGCCTTAAAATTTCATGTTTTCTGACATTTTCATGGGCAGACAAAAGCAAGTAGGCAAAACAATGTCATTTACTTTTAGAAAAAATAAACAAAATACACAAACCATACATTTGAAGCATGATTTGAGGCAATTTACTCACCAATTTCACTCACTTCCGGCTCTTCTGTGAAAAACCGGCCATCTTGTTTTGCAGAAATCTGAATCTCGCCCGAATTTAGTAATTTTCAAGTAAGTCCAGACTGGATATTATAATTATGAGATAAGACACCTCGTACAATCACTTCCCTGTAACAATTAACGTGCAAACGGCCTATACCGATGTGAGGACAGTGCAAGAGGCACATATACCTAGTCTCGAGCGCGGGCCAGACTGGATCAGGACGAGTGTCAGGACCACGTAATTAACTGGTTGTGTAGGAGACTACGCACGAGAGTCACATTTGAGTGTCGCAGGCGTGTAAAGTCTTTATAATAGTACGCGTAATCACTAACAATGCGTACGTAGGCTTCTCTAGGTGGCAGCAAAATTTTTCTGCTTCAAATGCGCGGGGACCCCTGTGTAAAAATGGCACTTTTTTGGCACAGGGCTGTTTGCGCAACAAATTCTTCTGTATTGCGCTGGTATAGGAGTTGCAAGGGCCTGGCAAGACCGTGTTGCATGTATAAGGGGGGGCAACGATTTTTTTGCGAGCCGCTTGGGGGAAATTTTATCCTGGGGTTCATTGCACAGCCCTAGTAATTCAGCTAGAATGAGAAGGTCAAGATCATGTTGTGTCTCCAACATTTCAAATATAATCAACAGCAATTTCTAACAATTATGTTACTAATTGTCAGCCAATGTATATCCCTCGGGATGGGGGTATGAGCATTTCTTTGTCAAAGAGACCAGTTGCGCTATGTTGCCTGTTTCGCTTCTGCTTTGAACATTTTATGTTTAAAATAATTTTGGCTTTTTCAAACTATAATTGTACCCAATAATATGGTCCACATATTGCTTCAATTATTCATTTTGATTTTCAAAAAGTTTTTCACCTATGAGGGACCACCCCTCTCTCAGACACTCCCCTACGTCGCGTAATTTACATTATGAAATTATCTCCGCCCCCCCCCCCCCCACCTCCACCCACTTTTCAAATAGAATCGACACCCCTGCTGGCGGCACATGGGATGGATTCGCCGGTCATTTGTTAGACGTTGAACGATCGAGCATACATAAGACACCTGCAGGATTAATACCGGCCACACAGCATAGAGAAACGAAAACGGGAAATCGGACCCCAAATCCCATCCGAATCTTCTGCCGGACTGGTGATTTTTCCACCGGATAAATTATTTTGGTATACGGTTATGTACGTTGACCCAGTCCATCTAAGTTTGACATACGCATTGCATTCGTGTTACTTTTATCACACAGATTGACGGATCCAGTTCCAATTGTAGACACAGAAATCGACATGATCTTATTGTTTTATAACGCACATAAATCTACTGTTAGTTTATGGGACGAGCTTGCCGATGAAATACTCACTACTCAGCTTAAAGTTATAAACAGGGCCGGATTTACTACAGGGCCCGGGCCCAGGGCCCCCAAATTTGTGGGGCCCCCAAAATTGCTAGCGTCTTCCTTTTAACCAAAAAAAAAACCACGTTTTGGGCCCATATAGGGTAAAATTGCGCGCACTGGCCCATTATATAGCAAATTTCACCCTTTACATTGGGCTAAAAAAATCTGAAATTGAATTTTTTTTCGCGCGTTTCGGGCGCAAATGTCATTATAAAGTCTACGTTTGTATTCCTCTAAATGGTGATGCTCCGGCCGGTACTGTAGATCTTAGAATATACCTAAAGCGAAACTTGGCCACTCATATCTGTACATAAGCCTTCCTCATGGTGAGTTTGGGGGCCTCCAAATTTTGGCCTGGCCCATTACAGGGCCTCCAAAAAGGTAAATCCGGCCCTGGTTATAAAGGTATCTCATATAAACAATAATTATTATTACATATTACTTTTGATGCGCAGAATGATGAGTCCGCAAGCAACAATAGACACGGTGGTCGACATGATCCTACTGGTTTATAATGTCCATCCATCCTACATTGATTTATGGGATGAGCTAGCCAATGAAACAATCATTCCCAAGCTGATGGCTATAAAGGTAAGCCAGTTTGGTAAATGTATCTCATTATTTGTTTTTATAATGTTGTATTTTTATCATTGACTTTGTAGTTATAAGTTTATAATCATTTATAATTGTAGTTGGATTCATTATAGTTGTAGTTCGATCTGTTGCTGGATTTAGAGTTTTAATTAAAGAGTTATAGTTGAGTCTAGAGTTGAAGTTGAGTTTATAGTTATAATAGCTGTACTTGTGGTTTAAAGTTATAAAGAGCTAAAGTTTGAGTTTGGGTGGAATATTTCACTTACACTACATGTGATCACATGATGATCAGATTGAACTATGTAAATTCAAAACCTTTATATTTAAATCTTCTTAAACTTCTATAGAGAGTCAATACATGTATTCCACATTAGGGCAACTTTTAATTTCACCACTACTCTTGTTATCTGGGTGATCAGTTTAAATTACTGGAGGTTATAATATCAAAATGGAATTAGTTTTTCAAAGAAAACAGCAACATTGACGAAGTTGAAACCCCACTCAAATACATGTGGCTGATTTATATACTGTCGGTATGTAAATTACAGCTACTTAAACCGGTAACAATAGTAATACCCATATTTATAATACCAAGGATTACAAAAAATTTCCAGTTACATTTGTTAATGGCTACAATTGGCTACCTTACATTTCAAAATGGCCACCATTGGACTTGTACTTGTTGACAATTTGTAAGGTACACATTGCAGTGTGATGTGCCCTAAGTAATTTAATTTAATTATTTAACTTTGTTTACAACATAAAGATATGTCATGAGAAATATGAGACAAGAGGAAACACCTTGGAAGTAATCATGCAAGAGTTTGTGTGTTATGGCATGTTTTAGGGAAAATATTAATATCATAAGGGACCCCCATTTTGCTCAATCATAGTGAATTGCTTAGTGTTACCTGTGGAATCCCCAAGAATATAAAGCAGATGACATCATTGGGAATCACCCACAGGAAGTGTTATAATATGACAGCATAGTCTATTAATAGATTTTGGGTTTTCTGGAGGATAAAAAGGTGGAAGCTTGAGTTTGTTCCTTGCAGAATGTGATGAGAGATTGTAAACTCTACGTGTTGGCATAGTTGTGCTTCAAAAAGAGGTACATTTTAATCAGTTTGCATAACCAATAATGTGCAGCAACGAAACGGGTCATTCAGTGACAAATTATCAGAAATTTTCACACAATATTTGACAAAATGGGTCATTGGGTGAGAGGGAGTTGGAAAATGGAGGTCAATGTGACCGCACATCCCAGTCAATTTGTTTAGTGAATCCCCCCCCCCCTCCCCCCGGTACAGGATCATAGGTACCAGTATTTCATCTAGTTGTAGTTATAGTTGTAGTTGTAGTTAGAAAATAAAAAACATGGAAAAATATTGATTTTAAAGACCAAAGTAATATGGATGAACAGTTCGAATCCGCGGATATCTTTTCTGTGATCATAGATTCTCCTTGTGTTTCTGTTACTCTTTATTAAAGAGTTTTGATTTAGGTTTAACTTGGACAGAACCACAGGATTTGAATTATGCAATAGAACTCATCAAGCCAAGGTCATACCTATATGGTCCAGGTACAGTATAGCTTTATTGAATCATGAAGCAATACAACTCATCAAGCCAAGGCCATCACATTATTCTCCAGGTATAGCATAGCTTTATATTGAATCATGAAACAATACAACTCATCAAGCCAAGGCTATCAATCTATGCCCCAGGTACAGTAAAGCTTTATTGAATCATGAAGAAATACAACTCATCAAGCAAAGGCCATCACTCTATTCTCCAGGTACATTATCATGATTATAGCTTCAATGAATCATGAAGCAATACAACTCATCAAGGCAAGGCCATCACTCTATTCTCCGGGAAAAGTATAGCTTTATTGAATCATGAAGCAATATACCTCATCAAGCCAAGCCCATCACCATGATTACACTATTCTCCAGGTATAGCATAGCTTTATATTGAATCATGTAACAATACAACTCATCAAGCCAAGGCTATCAATCTATGATCCAGGTACAGTATAGCTTTATTGAATCATGAAGCAATACAACTCATCAAGCCAAGGCCATCACTCTATTCTCCAGGTACAGTATAGCTTTATTGAATCATGAACCAGTACAACTCATCAAACCAAGACCATCACTCTATGCTCCAGTTACAGTATAGCTTTATTGAATCATGAAGCAATACAACTCATCAAGCCAAGGCAATCACTCTATGCTCCAGGTACGTACAGTATAGCTTTATTGAATCATGAGCAATACAACTCATCAAGCCAAGGCTGTCACTCTATGCTCCAGGTACAGTATTGCTTTATTGAATCATGAAGCAATACAACTCATCAAGCCAAGGCTATCACTCTATGCTCCAGGTACAGTATAGCTTTATTGAATCATTAAGCAATACAACTCATCAAGCCAAGGATATCACTCTATGCTCCAGGTACAGTATAGCTTTAATGAATCACGACGAAATACAACTCACCAAGCCAAGGCTATCACTCTATGCTCCAGGTACAGTATAGCTTTAATGAATCACGACGAAATACAACTCATCAAGCCAAGGCCATCACTTTATGCTCCAGGTACAGTATAGCTTGTTTTATTGGATCATGAAGCAATACAACTCTTCAAGCCAAGTACGCGGTGGTGATTGTGCATGCTTGTTTGCGCGTTAAGAAACGATACGCAAATGCGGGTTATTTGTGTGTGAGTCAATTGTGAGATATGAATGACCTCCATTTGTGATCGCGAATTTACAAATATTATAATGTCATTGGATCTCATGCATTGCGGATATTCATGACGTTCTGAGTTTTTTGGTCTATGGAATGATTACACTGGTCGGTGACAATCTGTAAAGTGTTCACACTATAAATCACCAGGGTTTTTTTCTTCTTTGTAGGTCCTGGGCATGGCATTCAGATGAAATCAGGCAGACTCATAGTACCCGGTAGATTTTCGTCAAAGGTGACAAACTCAGATCAAATAGGTATGCAGCCAAATCAGAGGGTGTGCAGGGGGGGGGCAAAAACATCAAATGTAGGCATTTAGAAGTATATAAAGTTCGATAGCCAAAAAGTACCAGTTCCAAGGCCCACAGAAGTGCTAATCTTCAAAAACGACATGGATCAATGAGTACTGTGATGTGTCCTGAGTAATTAAATTTGATTATTTATCTTTATTTACGAAATTAGAGCTATTTCATGAGTGATGACATTTAGGGAATTCCTTTCATGCATCAAATGATCAAAACAAATTGAATCATATCTAATTTTGGATTGTGTGGATTGAAATCCCCTACTCTTTACAATGTTCAGCGAATTACACCATTAGGGGAATCCCTGATAATATAAGACAGAAAATGAACTTAATTTTTGAAATTCCCACAGGAAGTGTTGTAATGTGACAGAATGGTCTATTAATAGATAATGGGTTTCGGGGAGCATAAAAAGGTGAAGATTTTGAGTTTGCTCTTGGCATAATATCATGAGAGGTTGAGGACCTTCTACGTGTTGATCATAGTTGTGCTTCAAAAACAGTCTAAAAGCAGACGACGTCATGGCGTATATCATGCTCACTGACATCTACAGAGGTCAGTCACCAGGCTATTGTCAATAGCCTTAGTCGGATGTCCCTCGGCCCATTATGCATCTCAAAACTATAAAACAAGGTCGGAACAAAATGGCCATGC